>NW_017672857.1:116577-116791 GCF_001879085.1 Nicotiana attenuata
AAATTGTCTATTTGTTCAAGTTGCCTTGTTTGCACTACGTGAAGCATGTTAGGCTAGAACTACCTGTTGCCTTGTATTTTTGAGCTTCATTTCTGAATATTCTTCGTGTTGTGACTGCGTATTTACATTGGGACTACGGATGTGGGATTCCGATAGCTCCCCCCCCCCCCCCCCCTTGTTTGTTTACTTTGGGACTGCGGGTTCGATTCCCGAT
>NW_017672857.1:116885-158451 GCF_001879085.1 Nicotiana attenuata
TATGATGGACTACGGGACGGTATCCCGGGAGCTCCTTGGACAATTGATGAAATGGACTACAGGACGGTATCCTGGGTGATCCTCGTTGTCGGTATTGGTATTGAGCTGTTTTACTTTGTGTTGTCTTATTCTCTGAGTGTTAATTGTTGCCTTGTATAACCTGTCTTACTTCATAGCTGTACTCATTACTTCCGTTTATTTCATGCTATTGCAAGATTTATTATTATGCTTATTCTCAGTAGGTCCCTGACCTTCCTCGTCACTACCCAACCGAGGTTAGGCTTGGCACTTACTGAGTACCGCTGTGGTGTACTCATGCCCCTTCTGCGCATGTTTTTCATGTGCAGATCCAGGTACTTCATCCCAGGCGTATCACTCTCGAGGCGGAGAGATCTAGTAGAGACTTCGAAGTACATCTGCCGCGTCCGCAGACCAGGAGTCTCTATCTTATTCTAGCTTTAGCAGTTAGCTTTTCCTTTCGTACTTTTTCTTTAGACATTCTGGAGTTAGCGCCGTGTATTACTTTCCGTTAGCTTGTGTTCCCATGAGTTTCCGGGTTTTTGGATGATATTGTAGACTTCCGCATTATTGGGTTGTATATGCCGAACGACATTTATATACAGTTACCCTTCTAGTTTGTTTAGTTTAATTGTTTGTTTCCTCAATTTATGCTATTTCCGCATTGTTAGGCTTACCTAGTCGTAGGGACTAGGTGCCATCACAACATGTTCACGGAGGGCGAACTGGGTTCGTGACAGCGTATGTCCGGATCGGATTTCGGATGACCCGTGAGAGTTTCGGCACCTATTGTGGAAGTTTGCATATTTGGAAGAATTTCATAAATTTGGGTTGAACTGCACTTCGATATTATCAATGTCCATTTTGGATTCCGAGTCTGGGAATAGCTCCGTATGGTGATTCTGGTATTGGGAGCGCGATCGGAAGTGGATTTGGAGGTCCGTAGGTCATTTTGGAGTCATTTGGCGAAAGTTAGAAATTTGAAGGTTTTTGAGAAGTTTGACCCGAGTAGACTTTTCGATATCGGGGTCGAATACCGATTCTGGAAGTTGGAGTAGGTCCGTAATGTCGAATATGACTTGTGTGCAAAATTAGAGGTCAATCAGAGGTGATTTGATAGGTTTCGGCATCGAACGAAGAAGTTCGAAGTTCTGAAATTGCTTGAAATTGAAGTAATTTTTATAATTTAGATGAAATTATAAAAGAACTCATAAGTTATTGGCATCTAGAAAATTGGTGCAAGCTATGTTCTCTTGATAAGTTATACAACATAAATTGCAAGAGCTATGGTGAAATTTTAACTTTCAACTTGTTCAAAATAAAAGAGAGTCACCTCAAAGCAACATTGTTTTTGTGTTTGGATTTTGGAGAAACAATAAAAGGAAAGAAAAAGAGCGAGCAAAACATGATTGTGCATCAAGACACGTTTACCACTGAATAAAGAAGGGTCGTGAGTTTTCCTTATGTCTTTCCTTATCTACATGCGTCGAAATAATTTGAACAAACATATTTGTGTACATTATTTTATGAATATGATATATTTTGAAGTTAATTCGTAACTTATGACCTGCCAATTAAGATAAATAAAAATATAACAAATGAGAAGTGAAAAAGAAAAGAATTCTCGCAAGTATTATATACGAATATTCAAAGGCTGAAATGAAAATAATATGTTTAGACATGACATGATATAAATCACCTGAAAAATACGTACGACTAATTTGTTGCACGATCTGTTTTCTCATTATAAGTGCTAGCTTTTAAGGAAACTTGACTTATAAGGAAGAAATATTTATTTATTGATAAAGCCTTTAGCAATATTTGCCATTAATACAAGATCTAACTGTTTCCTATTTCTGTCTAATAATTCGGGTGTTGATTTATTACCAAATACACTCTGACAGTCGGTCACAAATCTGGGACACTTGGGAAGTGAATTTTCCAAGGCACTATAATCTTTTTTAGCTAATGATAAGGTAGCATCTTGAAGAAAACTTATCATTAACCCATAGCCGCTATCACAAATAGTATACAAGTCTTGGACTTCTTTGTCTTTTGAATTCTTTTTTGATGTCTGTATGAAAATACGATTGTTGGTAGCATGTTGTAATGANACTGACTCCCGCTGCCCATACTCCTGAGCAGCGAGTGCATGTTGAGCAGGTCCCTGAGATTATTTCTGTGCAGCCTACAGTCCGAGATCAGCCCGAGGGTAGGGCAGCAGCTTCCGAGGAGGAGCAGCCCAGGCTTGAGAGGTTCAAGAGGTACAAGCCTCCTGTATTCAGTGGTCTAGCATCGGAGGATGCTCTGGGATTTCTAGATGAGTGTTACCGCATTCTCCGTACCATGGGTATATCAGAATCGAGTGGGGTTTCTCTCACCGCCTTCCAGCTTCGAGGAGCTGCCTATCAGTGATGGCGTGCTTATGAGTTAGACAGTCCGGACGAGGCTACTTCACTGACTTGGATCCAGTCTTCAGATATGTTCCTGAGAGAGTTTGTCCCTCAAAGCCTCAGGGACGCATGGCGCGCTGAGTTCGAGCATTTGCGCCAGAGTACTATGACCATCTCCGAGTACGCTGTCCGTTACACCAGCTTGGCTACACATGCCCCAGCCTTGGTTTCTATTGCTCGTGAGATGGTTCGCCGGTTTATTGAGGGACTTATTCCCAGCATCAGGTCTAGCATGGCTCGTGAGTTGGAGATAGATATTTCTTATCAACAGGTGGTGAGCATTGCTAGGAGGATAGAGGGTATGCACGCTAGGGAGAAAGAGGACAGACGGGGTCATGAGAGAGAGGGCAGACGAGATCAAGAGAGAGAGTTTGAGAAGGCGAGCAGACCTCGTAGATTGGGGAGATATGCTGGTCTTTATTTTGGAGGCAGGGTACGTCATGGTAGAGGTTTTGTGGGTCACCCAGTTCAGTTCGCGCTTCAGGCTTTGCATGGTGACTCAGGTGTTCATGGGTCTCGGAGTACCCGTACCGCACAGTTCCCACCGCCTCGTCAGCAGAGAGGGTGCTTTGAGTGTGGAGATACTAGCCACATGGTGAGAGATTGTCCCAGACTTCGGACCGATGTGTCACAGCGAGGTATTCAGGCGAGTAGAGGGCGCCTAAGAGGGGCAGGCCCAACCCGTTGATGTGTTTCATATAGTAGGCTTAAGGCCGCTATGCCAGGTGATGTCATTCAGGTATGCCTCAGTTTGTTATAAAGGAGCACCATCCGTAGTTCACTACAGTGCTGCTTATCTGGGTGAGTTCCCCTATTTTGTTGCTCCCTTTAAGGGTGCGTTTCATGATTTGCACTCTGTTTATGTGATTATCCTGTTGGGAGGTTCTATGAGTGATAGTCGTGTCTATCATCTGTTTTTAGCCGTTGTCGGGAGTTATGAGACTAGTAGTAAAATTCCTGTTGTCCGTTTCGGTAGGTTTGATGTGATTTCTGAGCATCCTTGGTTGCGAGCTGTGATTTCTTATGCCCCACCGGTGTGGGAGCCAGTCCGTGTTGTAATTTTGTCGACGGAATTGATCTAGTGAGAGTCTCTAGATGGCTTGATGTCTACCCTACTTGTGATTCAGAGTTGAGGGCGGGACCCCAGTGATTTCATATGAATTGATGTGTTGAGACCGGGCTGTGTACCGCGACGAGAGTTATATCAGTATAAGATCCTTGTGATTCTTTTTATATGCTTTAATTCTTTTTTGTTAGATTGTTTTGTAGATTAGCGTTGATAGAAAATTTGTGCTTGTCTGACTTGTTTGATAGTTCCCTTATGTGTTTCCCTTCCCATATTCAGTCATTTTCGTTCTGTGCTTCTTGAGTTTTAGCTTGTGGGGTGTGTGCCCGTTGGTATTAGCTGAGATTTGGTTATTCGGGTGTTTAGTTATGTGGTTTTCGTGGTTATTGTATCATCGCCGGTGTTGTGGAGGTTTGAGAAGAGTTCCTATTGAATACGAGGCTTATGGCCGGTGTGGATTTGATCTCAGGCAAGTATTGTTATCAGAAATATTATTGTGGGCCTATGTGTGATGTGTCATGTTGTGTGGTTGTACCCTATGGGTGCTGGCACGAATTGAAGTAGCTGGTTGAGACTGATGCCAGGTATGGATTTAGAATCGGATCTTTTGGAAATGGATGGAAGGTGAAAAATTCTGGTTCTAAGGTTTATTGGTATTGCTAGAATGGCTAAATTTCAGTTGAGATGTGTCGTCAGGCTTATGTGGATTGGGGTGATGTGGGATCACCCGCGGGTGTATATTGGAAGTGTGCATTCAGTGACTTGAGGACTTCGAGGCAAATCTTAGCACGTTCGAGGACGAACGTTGGTTTTAAGAGGGGGAGGATGTAACGACCCGACCGGTCGTTTTTGGAATTTACGCCCCGATCCCCTATTAACTGCTTCCCCCAAGTTCATTTCTGCTATTTTGATTTGCCGGGATGTTCGATTTTGAGTTTCGGAGAGTTTTGGGACACTTGGTCCCTAAATGAGAGCTTAAGTGTTGGAAAATTGACCGTAGTCGAAACCGTGTGAAGACGGCCTCGGAATGGAAATACGATGGTTTTGTTAGCTCCGTTGGGTGATTTTGTGGTTGGGAGCGTGCTCGGATTGTGTTTTGGAATTCCGTAGCTAATTTAGGCTTGAAATGCCGAAGTTTGAATTTTTTAAGTTTCCGGTCCGATAGTGAGATTTTGATCTGAGGGTCGGAATGGAATTCCGGAAGTTGCATTAGTTCCGTCATGTCATTTGGGATGTGTGTGTAAAATTTCAGGTCATTCGGACGTGGTTTGGTTAGGTTTTTGATCGAAATGGTATTTTGAGGGAAATTGGAGTTCTTAGGCTTAAATCCTTGATTTATTCGAGTTTCCGATGTTGTTTTAGGTGGTTTAGGGATTGGTGCAAGTTTGAATGAGGTATTAGGTGTTGTTGGTGCTTTTGGTTGAGGTCTCGGGGGCCTCGGGTGTGTTTTGGATGCTCAACGGGTCATTTTTCTCCTATTTTGAACTGCTTTTTTTCTTCTTCTGATATCCTCTTACGCATTCGCGAACATCCCTACGCGTTCGCGAAGCTTTGTTGATGACCACCTGGAAATTCTTCTTCATGTTCGCGTACCACTCCCCGCGTTCGCGAAGCCCCGCTTTATTCCTCATCGCGTTCGCGTTCGCGTTCGCGTCCACCATCACGCGTTCGCGTAGCTATGCAAGTCCACTCTTCGCGTTCGCGTACCAGTTCACGCGTTCGCGAAGAGCAATCTCTGGGCCATAATATTTTCCTTCTTCGCTTTCGCGTGCGTGCTACCGCATTCGCGAAGCACATCTGGGCAGCCTTCATTTTTCTTCTTCGCGAACGCGTGACTTCCTCCGCGTTCGCGATGCTTTAAATATCTGGACAGAATATAAGTTTTCCAAAATCGAGGGTTTATACCATAATTCATATTTTTGACTTGGGAGCTCGGGAGATCATGATTTTTGAAGGTATTTTCACCTGGGCAACTTGGGTAAGTGATTCTTACTCGGTTTATACTAATTTCCATGAATCTTCCCTTAAATTCATCCTTAAATTTTGGAATTTTAGTTGGAATTGGGGGAATAGTTCTTAGACCTAGAGATTGGGTTTTGATTGTGTTTTAATTGGGTTTTTGGCATTCGATTTGAGAGATTTTTATATGAATAGACTCGTGTGAGTGTGAGTATTCTGAAAATATAAATTTCGCCCGATTCCGAGACATTGGCCCGAGGGGTGTTTTGGTCATTTTACATAATTCCGCGTATTAGCTTAGAATTTAATTGTATAATCAATTACTTGAAGTGTTATTTACATTATGAAACTGAATTGAATAGATTTGGGCCATTTGGAGTCGAGTACTCGTGGCAAGAACGTGGTTTCTAATTGATTTTGAGCCAGTTCGAGGTAAGTATCTTGCCTAACCTTGTGTGGGGGACTTCCCCTTAGGATTTGAGTCTTCTCTGTTGATTGTAATCCGAGTACGCTAGGTGACGAGTGCGTGCTCGGACTTATTTGTGGAAACTTGGCCCTTTAGGATTCTTAGGTCCGTATATTCACTGAGTATGAAGTTGTTCTTGATATGATTGAATTCCCTATTACTAGTTTCACCTCTACATGTTTTACTTGGAATTAATTGCTTTATGGTTCATTCTTATTGCCTAATTGACTCTTACGTTGCTTAACTGAAGATTCTTTACCTCCTCGATTGTCACGTTATCTTTCATAACTGCTTGTTTTTTATTGGAAATCATTATTATCTCTCATGTAATTATTTAGTCTTAATTGAAATTGTTGTATATCCTTCGTAACCTGCCCAACCTTAAAAGAAGAGTAGATATTTTATGTTTAATTGATATTTCCTCATTTGAAATTTACATGACTCTTGTTAACTCCCTTGTTGTTGAACTACATGCTATGGGGTCGTTGCTTCATATTAGTTTCTCCCTTGTTGGGTTGTACTTATTACGCTTAGTACTCTCTATTGTGGTTATTCCTTGTGAGCTAGTTTTACCGTCCCCTGGTGAACGAAAATTCTTGAGTTGATTCACTTGTCGTGCTCTTGTATATATTGTCATTGTTGCTGTTGTACTTGGGGTGTTGATGCACGAGGTTTCTGCCGTGCGGTTGTTGATATGTGATGCACGAGTTTTCTGTCGTGCGGTTGTTGTTGTGGGGTCGCACGAGGTTTCTGCCGTGCTATTGCTACTATTGATATATTGCACATGCGGCGTAACAAGGTGGGATATGTATATATGCATATATGTGGGTTGCGCATGTGGCAAAATAAGGTGGGAACATTATGATGCACCTGTGGCGACATAAGGCGGGCACTTATTATGTTATTATTGCACGCGTGGCGGAGTAAGGTGGGCTATGTCAGACATTGATTGTAAGGATTTGTGACAGCCTGTGGAGGCATTCTTATTTTTGTTTAATATTGTGATTGTGGGTTGCTTACCTGTATGAGCTTTGTCTCGTGGAAGTTGTGAGGAGACATTGTACGTGCTGCCTCTTCTTCTTCGTACGCTTATTAGCTGGTAGAAATTATGTTAAAGCACTTGCACAAGTATACACGTAGTTGAACACCCCTATTGTACGTAAAGTCCCCCGACTTTGCTAAGCATAGATGTACGCCCCCGTTACTTATCATATATGCGAGAGTGGCCCTATTTAGCAAATGAGTTGTCAGTGTGACCGTGAGACGGATAAGGGCACGGGACGCCAGTTGTTAGATTTCAGGTACTGGGACTCGTGAGTTGTAATTGTCCGAGATTCAGTAATTCGTGGAATTGTTGGATAAGACCTGATGTGAACACCGTCGTAGGGTCTAAGTTATTATTTTGTTTTCCCTTTACTGTATTGTGACTTTAGGATTTGGGATGAGTTTTTGCCCGTTCTTATGTGTCATCATTCTTAATATATTCGTTGTTACTTGTTGTTCTTTTCCCTTATTGTGATTGTAGCATTGTTGGTCATTTCGTACAGTCTTTATATAAATGTATATCATGTTCCGTTATTCCTATCATTGCACTGTTTATTAGACCGATAGGTGTCTCGACTGTTCCTCGTCACTACTCCACCGAGGTTAGTCTTGATACTTACTGGGCACCGCTGTGGTGTGCTCATGCTACTCTTCTGCACATTTTTTTTGTGCAGATCCAGGTATTCTTCACTCAGTTCTATCATCCTTGGGAGGAGGCATTTCTGTAGAGACTTCGAGGTATATCTGCTACGTCCGCAGACTAAGGAGTCCCTTTCTATCATTCTGTAATAAGTGTAGCCCTTTCAGTATTATCCCTTGTTTAGATATTTCCGGAGTTAGAGCTTCTTATGTATCTCTTAGCTTGTGATTTGTGAGATTCCAGGTTTTGGGAATTGTTGTTAGCTTCGAGAGTTGCTATTGTTCGTGCCAAGCGGCACCTTAAACACTGTTTATTTTTATTATTCCGATTTTTAGTTATTTCTTCCGCAATTATTGTTTATATTCCGCATTGTTAGGCTTACCTAGTCATAGAGACTAGGTGCCGTCACGATGGTTCACGGAGGGAGAACCGGGGTCGTGACATTTATTTGCTTTATCATGATATTTTTTTTTTTTGCAAAATACTACTTATTAGAAAATACAGATAATTGACATATTATATATTATATACTATTTAAAATAATTTATTTTTAAGTATATAATATATGAATATTTTATAGTCATCATTACTATATATTGATAATCTACCATGAAATAATAAGTAAAGCCACACACACATGATAATATTTCTCAACAATTTCATCTCTACGTCTATCACACAACGCCTCCATATTAGTAGAATACTTGTCTTGCATTTCTAAAGGAATATCAGAAGGCCCAACTCCTTCCTCAATCTCTGCAGTAATGTTTTTATTAGAATAATAATTGAATTCCTTATCGATTGAAGAATGTCATCGGATGAAATTATGTATAGCCATGATAATTGTAACTAGATGATTCTGAATATCAAACTTGAAAGATGGCATTGAGCGTAAAATAGAAATAATTTTAAATATATAAAAATAATTTTTTTGTAAAAAAAATAGTTAAGTATGTAAATTCGGATTCAAAAAGAGTAACTAATTAATTAACAACACATACTGTATAATTTAAGTTTTTTAAAATTTAAATTCAAAAAGAAACTAATTAGTATTACCTAACCTTACTAACTTTGTCCTAAATTGCCAAGTGGCCTATTGTCACTTGGCTTAATGTGTGATGCTTTTTCTTCTTCTTTTAATAATATATAAATAGATTATACGATGCAATTGTGAATTTATTACCTATTTGTAGGTTGTCACGACCCAATTATCATTATAGGTTGTGATGGCGTCCAACACCGTTGTTAGACAAGCCAACCCTAATCAACTAGTGAGTTCTCATTCTTTTAAATGATCATTCTCGACATTTACTTAACTTAAATTCAAAACAATCGATAATTAACAAATTATAAGGCGACTGAATCGGGAAAGACTAAAAGGGATCATAGCAATATGAATACAACCCAAAAATAATAGTCTACTATTGTGTGTGCAAGGAACTAGTGTCACAAGTACGAGGGCAACTAGTAGAATGTACAAAAGAATATAACTATCCTACTTCCTGAAACAGAATAGACAGTAATAACAAAAGGAGAGACTCCGGTATGCTGCTGAACGGCTCGGAAGAGGGCAGCTCACCGTGAGATCTCGATCAAGTATCAGGGATGCGCGCCGGACGGGTAGCCAGATGCACCTGCCTCAGAACCTGTACATTTAAGTACAGAAGCGTAGTATGAGTACATAAACAATATGTACCCAGTAAGTATCCAGTCTAACCTCGAAGAAGTAGTGACGAGGGGTCGACTTGACACTTACTAGGGTCAATAATGATATAATTCAAGTGTTACGCTAAGCATGGATAGCATGAATAATAATGACAGAGTAAGATCATGGAGAAGTAAGACATTCTTTCATAAACAACATGTCAAGTTTTAATTACATCATGTAACGGCTTACCTTTCAAACAATTAAGTAGTGAAATCACGGGAAGTTCCAAATAAATAACATGCACACGTTATGCCGAGGTTGTACGGCCCGGTCCAACATAATATTAAACTGTGCACTGCCAGAGGTTCGAATGGAGCGAACCATAGATGCATCTATTTACTACCTAGGCGATCGGCCCAATCCAGAAATAGCAATTTATTATCAAGTAAGCACACATTGCCCATTTATAGTCAAATAATTTATACAAGTTCTCAAGTAAGTAAGTATAGCCGTCTATATTTATTTACCAATTTCTAGCATGACCTAAGTGATCTTAGTAACAAGCAAGGACGCAAGCATTTGCAAGTATAGCATAATAGGGTCCTAAACTACCCGGACAATTAGCATAACAGTAGCTACGTACGGACTCTCGTCACCACGTACGTACGTAGCCCCCACAGATAGTCACATACATTTATTTAATTCACCTATGGGGTAAAATCCCTCTTACAAGGTTAGAAAGGAGACTTACCTCGTCCTAAAGCTTACTTCAAATTTCAAGAATGCGCTCAAACCCTAAAATCGGAGCCGATCGATCCAAAACTATTCAAATGGGGTAAGAACTAGTCAATATATGCTCAAGAGTTCATATTCTAACTATTAAACTAATTTTCCATCCCTAAATGCAAGGCTCCTAAAATTCATCCCCGGGCCCACGTGCCCGGATTCAGGAAATTTTTGAAGAAAGTTATTACCCATAACCTAAGGATCAAGAGTATATGATTCCTACTACATTCCATAACAAATTTCGTGGTTAAATCTCATTTTTGTCAAAACCCTAGGTTTTACTCTAAGCGCATAATTTCCACTAATTTACATGGTGTAATCTACCCATATACTATGTATTAAACTCACATTAAGTAGAATCAACTTACCTCACAATGCTAGGCTAAAATCTCCCCTTTTGAAGCTCCCAAATCACCAAAGAATGGAGTGAAATGTATCAAAATTGACTCACTCCCGTATTAAATGAAGGCCACTGCCTTCAGCGATTTCCGTATCTGCAGTTAGGGGACCGTATCTGCGGTCTCGCTTCTGCGTGAGATTGCCCGCTTCTGCGATATCGGGCAGGGCCAGCTGGGGCCGCATCTACGATCTTGGGACTGATACAGCGGTTCCGCTTCTGCGGAAGAGGAGCCGCATCTGCAGAACCTGGGCTCCTCCCCTTGAGCCGCATCTACGATGGGTAAGCCATTTCCGCGGTCTCGCACCTGCGGCTGGCCAACCGCAGGTGTGGTTTTGACAGAACTGGAGCTTCAGCTCCTTCTCAAATTTTCAACTTAGCTTGAGCCTCGTCCGATTAATGCTCGGGGCCCCCGAGGCCCCGTCCGAACATACCGACAAGTTTGGAATCATAAAACGGACTCTCTCGAACCCTTGGAACGCCCGAACGAACATTAAAACTAATCATCACACCGTAAGACCAATTGAATCAAACTTATGAACTTCAAGTTCTTCAATCTACCTCCAATGTGCCGAAACGTACTTATACTACTCGGAATGATACCAAATTTTGCGTGCAAGTCTTAAATAACAATACGAAACTATTCCCGATCTCGGAATTCCGTTCGGACCTTGATATTTTAAAGACCCTATCCAAACCAAATTTAAAGAATTTCAAAATCCTTAAGGAATCAACTTTCACTATTAGGCGCCAAAACACTCCCGGGTCATCCAAAACCTGATCCGGACATACGCCCAAGTCCGAAATCATCATATGAACCTGTTGGAACCTTCAAATCCTGATTCCAATATTGTTTACTCAAAACGTTGATCAAAGTCAAACTTGGCCTTTTTAGCCAAGCTTAAGGAACCAAGTGTTCCGATTTCAACCCAAACTCTTCGATATCCCGAACCAACCATCCCCGCAAGTCATAAATCAGTAAAAGCAAGTACAGGAAGTCTTATTTAGGGGAACAGGGTTCTAGAAAATAAAATGACTAGTCGGGTCGTTACATTGGTAATTTTCACAAAGTAAGATTTGATAACTGTTTTAAAGATTCGGGAACTAATAACGTATAACAAAAGAAATTATAAATGATTATTTATATAAAGAGAATTGATAATCCAAAGAAGGATGTAGATAATTTGCTTTAGTGTGAAAAAAGAAAAAGATAATTTGGAAAGTTACAAGACATTACAAAAAAAAAAATCAAAAACAAGAAAAGTCAATAAAGAATTTAGAAAGTTACAATATGATTCATGTATATGATATCTTTAATTTTAAAAGAATGATAAAAACTAGAAACAAAAATGAAAAGAAAAAACTTAAATTAGTAAGGGATAATTTGGAAAATATAAATGTATGGTGAGGATAGTTTTGTCTTGAATAAATTAATTTTCCACTTCTGCTTCTCGGAAGAAGCTAGAATTTTCTGCTGCTTCCCAAAAGCAGAAAAACTGCTTTTGCTGCTGGCCAAAAGTACTTCTATGTATTGGCCAAACAGCTTAAATTTTTTTAAAAAGTACTTTTTGGAGGAAAAAAATACTTTCGGCCTCCCAGAAGCTTGGCCAAACAGGCTCCAAGAAAAGCACAAGTGGTAACTTTTTTACCCAATTTTATAATTTTAGGATCTGTTAGCCTAACATAGGATAAACAACCCCAAACTCTCAAATAACCCAAATTTGGCTTGTGATTTTTCCACAACTCAAATGGTGTCAATTTTATTTTCTTATGAGGCACCCTATTCAACACATAACATGCAGTCAAAATAGCTTCACCCCACAAATTTAAAGGTGCATTTGACTCAATAAGCATGGCATTAGTTAACTCTACCAAAGTTCTATTTTTTCTTTCAGCCACAACATTTGATGCAAGAGAATAAGGTGGAGTAGTTTCATGAATTATTCCTAATGATCTAACAAAAGAATTAAATTCATTAGATTCATATTCACGGCCTCTATCACTTCTAATTCTTTTTGTTTTTCTACCGAATTGATTTTCAACCTCATGGAGATAATTATTAAAAATTTCAAATGCATCACTTTTATTTTTCATCAAGTAAACATCTGTGTACTTAGAGAAATCATCAATAAATTTGATAAAATATCTATTTCCTCTACGTGTTAAAATTTCTCCAAGTTCACAAATATCCCTGTGAACTAATTCTAACAATTCAACTTGGAAATGAGGCTTTTTAATTATTTTAGCTTTACTACAAGCCTCACATTTTCCAAAATTCTTTTTAATACTTGGGATTAATCATAAATACTCATGATTCCCATATAACGATTATTAATATGACACAAACGAGCATGCCAAAAATTAGTAGAAGAAAGCATATAAACAGAACTAGAAGAAGTTTTATTCATCTCAATATTCAACTTGAACATCCCATCACATGCCTATCCCTTACCTAGAAAAATACCCTTTTTCACTATTACATATTGATCACTCTTAATAGTTTGTTTGAAGCCTGTCTTGCTAAGAAGAAAACTAGACATCAAATTTTTTCTCATTGAAGGAGTATAAAGTACGTCTTTCAACGTTAATACTCTTCCTGAAGTAAACTTCAACTCAACCTCTCCCTTTCCAACCACCTGAGTTGTGTGAGCATCACCAAGCATGATGGTTTTGGGCTCCTCAAATGGAGTATATACTTTAAACTAACTCTATCATAGAAAACATGACAGTTTGTTCCAGAATCATCCCACCATCCATCTACATTTTCTACCATGTTAATGTTTGTTATCACCGCCACAAGTGGCTCTTCGGTAACGTTTGCCTGTGGTGTAGGATCACATTTCTGAAATTTACAAAATCGAGCAATATGCCCACTCTTGCCACAAACAATGCATGGTTTCGCAATTTGAACTTGTTGATTCTGTGCTTGGTTGTTTGCACCATTATTCTTCTTGGGAGGTCTACCATAATTTTTCTTAAAAGTCTTTTTCATCGGCTTCAAAGAGGTATTTTTGTGGGTTTCAAGAATAATATTTGTCACGACCCAAATTTCATTATAGTTTGTAATGGCGCCCAACACCATTGTTAGGCAAGCCAACCTTAATCAACTTGTGAGTTCTCGTTCTTTTAAATAAACACTCTCAACATTTACTTAACTTAAATTTAAAACAATTGATAATTAACAAATTATAAGGCGACTAAATCGGGAAAGACTAAAGGGAATCATAATAATAGGAATACAACCCAAAAATAATAGTCTACTAATGTGTGTGCCAGGATCTAGTTTCACAAGTACGAGGAAACTAGTAGAATGTACAAAATACAACTACCCTACTGCCTGAAATAGAATAGACAGGAATAACAAAAGGAGAGACTCCGGCATGCTGATGAACGGCTCGGAAGGGGGCAGCTCACCGTGAGATCTCGATCAAGTATAAGGAATGCGCAACAGACGGATAACTAGATGCACCTGCCTCAGATCCTGTACAATTAAGTACAGAAGCGTAGTATGAGTACATAAATAATATGTACCCAGTAAGTATCCAGTCTAACCTCGAAGAAGTAGTGACAAGGGGTCTACTTGACACTTACTAGGGTCAATAATAATATAATTTTAAGTGTTACGCTAAGCATGAATAGCATGAACAATAATGACAGTTTAAGATCACGGAGAAGTAAGATATTCTTTCATAAACAACATGTCAAGTTTCAATCATATCATGTAACAACTTACATTTCAAGCATTTAAGCAGTGTAAATCACGGGAAGTTCCAAATAAATAACATGCACACATTATTCCAAGGTCGTACGGCCCGCTCCAATATAATATTAAACTGTGCACTGCCAGAGGATTGAATGGTGCGAACCATAGATGCATCTATTTACTACCGAGGCGCTCGGCCCGATCCACAAATAACAATATATTATCAAGGTAGCACACATTGTCCATTTATAATCAAGTAATTCATACAAATTCTCAGGTAAGTGAGTTTATCCGTCTATATTTGTTTACCATTTTCCAGCATGACTTAAGTGATCTTAGTAGCAAGTAAGGACGCAAGCATTTGCAGGTATAGCATGATACGGGTCCTAAACTACCCGGACAATTAGCATAATAGTAGCTACATACGGACTCTAGTCACCACGTACATACGTAGCCCCCACAGATAGTCACATACATTTATTTAATTCACCTATGGGGCTAATTCCCTCTTACAAGGTTAGAAAGGAGACTTACCTTGCCCCAAAGCTTACTTCCAAATTCAAGAATGTGCTCAAACCCTCGAATCGGAGTCGAAGGATCCAAAACTATTCAAATGGGGTAATAACTAGTCAATATATGCTCAAGAGTTAATATTCTAGCTATTAAAGTAATTTCCCAACCCTAAATGCAAGGTTCCTAAAATTCCTCATCTAGAAATATCCAAAATTTGATACACAATACTCCATAGATAGTTTGAATTGTTCCCCTGGCCCACGTGCCGGATTCCGGAAATTTTCGAAGAAAGTCGTTACCCATAACCTTAGGATCAAGAATATATGATTTTACTACATTCCATAACGAATTTCGTGGTTAAATCTCATTTTTATCAAAACCCTAGGTTTTACTCTAAACCAATAATTTCCACTTATTTAAATGTTGTAATCTACCCATAAACTATGTATTAAATTCACATTACGTAGAAATAACTTACCTCACAAAGCTAGGTTGAAATCTCCCCTTTTAAAGCTCCCAAATCGCCCAAGAATGGAGTAAAATGTGTCAAAATGACAAACTCCCGTATTAAATGAAGGCCACTGCCTTCAGCGATTTCCGCATTTGCGGTAAGGGGACCGTATCTGTGGTCTTGCTTCTGTGGAATTGGGTCGGGCCCGCTGGGGCCGCATCTGCGGTCGGGTGATCGCTTCTGCGGTTCCGCTTTGGTGGAAGAGGAGCCGCATCTGCAAAATCTGGGCTCCTCCCCTTGGGCCGCATCTGCTATGGCTTAGCCTATTCTGCGGGCTCGCACCTACGGCTGGCCAACCGTTGGTGCGGTTATGACAGAAACTGGAGCTTCAGCTCCTTCTCAAATTTTCAACATAGCTCGAGCCTCGTCCGATTGACGCTCGGGGCCCCCCGGCCTCGCCCGAACATACCGATAAGTTTGGAATCATAAAACGGACTCGCCCGAACCCTCGGAACGCCCAAAACAACATTAAAACAAAGAATCACACCCTAAAACCAATTGAATCAAACTTATGAACTTTAAGTTCTTCAATCTACTATGTGCGGAAACGTACTTATACTACTCGGAATGATACCAATTTTGCAAGTCTTAAATGACATTATGGAACTATTCCCGGTCTCAGAATTCCGTTCGGATCTCGATATCACAAAAACCCGCTCCAACCCAAATTTAAAGAACTTCAAAATCCTTAAGCAATCAGCTTTCACTATTAGGTGCCAACATGCTCCCGGGTCATCCAAAACCCGATCCGGACATACGCCCAAGTCTGAAATCATCATACGAACCTGTTAGAACCTTCAAATCCTGATTCCGAGGTCGTTTACTCAAAATGTTGACCGAAGTCAAACTTGGCCTTTTTAGCCAACCTTGAGGAACCAAGTGTTCCGATTTCAACCCAAACTCTTTCAAATCCCGAACCAATCATCCCCGCAAGTCATAAATCAGTAAAAGCTAGTACGGGAAGTCTTATTTAGGGGAACGGGGTTCTAGAAAGCAAAACGACCAGTCAGGTCGTTACATTCTCCACCTCTTAAACAAACGTTCGTCCTCGAATGGGTTTAGATTCATACCTGAATTGCTAAATAGGCATGGATATCTGCTCCGCATGTCCTTCTCGGACTCCCAGGTCGCCTCTTCGACGGGTTGGCCCCTCCACTGAACCTTTACCGTGGAAATCCTCTTGGATCTCAACTAGAAATCCTATCTATCAATAATAGCAATTGGCTCATCCTCATACCCCAAGCTCTCATCTAGCTGAATAGTGCTGAAGTCTAACACATGCGATAGGTCGGCATGGTACCTACGGAGCATGGACACGTGAAAAACCGGATGAACTCCTGATAGGCTGGGGGGTAAAGCAAGCTCATAAGTTACCTCCCCAACTCGCTTCAACACCTTAAATGGGCCTATAAACCTAGGGATCAACTTGCCTTTCTTTCGGAATCTCATAATACCCTTCATCGGCGAGACTCTCAAGAGAACCTTCTCGCCGACCATGAATGATACATCCCGCGCCTTCTGATCCGCATAACTCTTCTGTCTAGACTGTGATGTGCGAAGTCTTTCCTGAATCAACTTTACCTTTTCTAAGGCATCTTTCACCAAGTCAGTACCATATAACTTAGCCTCGCCAGGCTCAAACCACCCGATAGGAGATCGACATCGCCGACCATATAAAGCCTCAAATGGAGCCATCTCGATGTTGGACTGATTACTGTTGTTGTAAGCAAACTCGTCCAAAGGCAAGAACTGATCCCACTGCCCTCCAAAGTCAATCACACATGCTCTAAGCATGTCCTCCAGAATCTGAACTGTCCACTACGACTGCCCGTCAGTCTGCGGGTGAAATGATGTGCTAAGCTCTACAAGGGTCCCCAACTCACTCTGTACGGCTCTCCAGAAATGGGAAGTGAATTGAGGGCCTCTATCTAATACGATGGAAACAGACACACCGTGCAACCGAACTATCTCCCGAATATAGATCTGAGCCAACCTCTCTGAAGTATAAGTAGCCACAACCGGAATGAAATGTGCCGACTTGGTCAACCTATCGACAATGACCCAAACTGCATCAAACTTCTCCAAGGTCCGCAGAAACCCAACTACGAAGTCCGTAGTAATGCGCTCCCATTTCCACTCAACTATAGGCATCTGCTGAAGTAGGCCACCTGGCCTCTGGTGCTAATACTTAACCTGCTGGCAATTCAAGCACCTAGCCACATACTAAACTATGTCTTTCTTCATCCGCCGCCACCTGAAATGTTGCCTCAGATCACGATACATCTTTGTAGCACCTGGATGAATGGAATATCGTGAATTGTGTGCCTCCTCTAGAATCCTCTCCCTCAAGCCATCAACATTAGGAACACATAGGAGACCCTGGAGTCGCAGAACACCATCCTCGCCAATAGAAACCTCCTTGGCACTACCCTAGAGTACAGTCTCTCTAAGAACTTGCTAATGCGGATCATCGAACTATCGAGCCTTGATCTATCCCAATAGTGAATACTGATCAACAACACACGCAAGGACTCGGCTGAGCTCTGAAATATCCAACCTAACAAGTCTGTTAGCCAAGGACTGAACGTCTAAAGCTAGTGGCCTCTCCTCCGCTGAAATGTATGCCAAGCTACCCATACTCTCTACTTTCCTGCTTAAGGCATCTGCGACCACATTTGCCTTGCCCGGATGATAAAGAATGGTGATGTCACAATCCTTCAGTAACTCAAGCCATCTACGCTGCCTCAAATTGAGATCCCTCTGCTTGAACAAATGCTGTAAGCTGCGATGATCTGTATAAACCTCACATGAAATCCCATATAGATAATGCCTCCATATCTTAAGAGCATGAACAATCGCTACTAACTCTAGATCATGCACGGGGTAGTTCTTCTCATGAATCTTCAGCTGGCGCGAAGCATATGCAATAACTCGCCCCTCCTGCATCAATACACAACCCAAGCCAACACGTGAAGCGTGGCAATACACCATATACATCCCCGATCCGGAGGGCAATACTAGAATCGGTGTTGTAGTCAAAGCTGTCTTAAGCTTATGAAAGCTCGCCTCACAATCATCGAACTAACGGAAAGGAGCACCCTTCTGGGTCAATCTAGTCAAAGGTGATGCAATGGATGAAAAGCCCTACATAAATCGGTGGTACCTGCAAATCCCAGGAAACTCCTGACCTCACTCGCTGAGGTACGACATGGCCAACTCTGAACTGCCTCAATCTTCTCGGGATCCACCTTAATACCCTCTCCTGATACGATATGCCCCAAGAATGCTACTGACTCAAGCCAAAACTCACACTTGGAGATTTTAGCATATAGCTTCTGCTCTCGCAATGTCTGAAGCACTACTCTCACACGCTGCTTGTGCTCCCCTAGGCTACGTGAGTAGATCAAGATGTCATCAATGAAGACAATAAAAAAGGAATCAATATAAGGCCTGAACACCCTGTTCATCAAATCCACAAACGCCGCTGGGGCATTGGTCAAGCCGAAGGACATTACCAGAAACTCATAATGACCATATCTAGTACGGAAAGCAGTCTTCAGGACATTTGAGTCCCGAATCTTCAACTGATGATACCCTGATCTCAAGTCGATCTTAGAGAACACTCTAGCACCCTGCAACTGGTCGAACAAATCATCAATGCGCGGCAACGGGTACTTATTCTTGATGGTAACCTTGTTCAACTGGCGGTAGTCAATGCACATGTGCATAGTCCCATCCTTCTTCTTCACAAACAACACTGGTGCACCCCAAGGCGACACACTTGGTCTCACAAACCCCTTTGCTAACAACTCCTCAAGCTGCTCCTTCAACTTTTTCAACTCTTTCGGAGCCATATGGTACGGTGGGATAGATATAGGCTGGGTACCTGGAGCCAAATCAATACAGAAATCAATATCACAATCCGGTGGCATGCCTGGAAGGTTAGAAGGGAACACATCGGCGAACTCCCGGACTACTAGAACTGAATTAATCGTTAGAGACTCTGCGATGGTGTCCCGAACATAAGCTAGATAAGCCAAACAACCCTTCTCAACCATATGTTGAGCCTTTAGAAAAGAAATAACCTGACTAGATTTACTAACTAAGGAACCCATCCACTCCAACCTTGGCAACTCTGGCATCGCTAAAGTAACAGTCTTGGCATGGCAATCTAGGACGGCGTGATATGGGGATAACCAGTCCATGCCCAGGATGACCTCAAAGTCGGTCATATCAAGTAATAGGAGATCTACTCTAGTCTCAAAACCATAGAATATGACCACACAGGACCGATAGATCCGATCCACAACCACAGAATCACCCACAGTAGTGGACACATGAACAGGAGTACCCAAGGACTCACAAGGAATATCCAGGAAATGAGCAAACAGAGATGATACATATGAATAGGTAGACGCTGGATCAACTAGCACTGAAGCATCCCTACCGCGGAAGGAAATAATACGTGTGATAATGGCATCTGAGGCCAATGCATCTGGTCTATCCAGAAAAGCATAGAATCTGGCTGGAGCGCCGGCTGGCTGGCCTCCACCTGACTGAACGGTAGCTGGCTGACCTCCCCCTGCCTGGCCTCCACCTCTAGGACGACCCCTACAAGTCTGCCCTCCGCCTCTGGGCGGCCGCACAGCTGGTGTTGTAATCGTGGGTTGTTGACTCTGTTGCACTGCCTTGCCCGAAGTCTGGGACAGTATCTCCTCATATGACCGAGATCTCCGCACTCGAAACAACCCCACGGTGCGGTGACCTACTACCCTGATATCTGACCCTGATGGCCTGTAGACCTACTGGAAGAAGCCCGAATAGCCGGTGGGCGGTATGAACTCTCCGGTATAGAACTAAAGTAGGAGCTAGAAGAACCTTGGGGACCCTAATACCCATTGAAAGAACACTGGATGGCTGGCGGGCGGTAAGAACTCTCTAGTATGGCGCTGAAATAGAGGCGCGCTGGAGCACCTCGAAGAGGTGGTGGTGCTGAATAAGGGGGCCTGCTGGGCTGACCCCTCCCATACTGACATCTGCCCCTAGTCGGGGAAGCTCTAAACTCTCCAAAGAATCGAGCCCTCTTGTCCTGCTGCATCTGGTCTCTCCCTCTCAGATGTTAGCCCTTAATCCTTCGGGCAATCTCCACTACCAGCTGATAAGAAGTCCCCATCTCGACCTCTAGGGCCATGTTGGCCCTAATACCATAGTACAACCTTGCAACAAACCTCCGCACTCTCTCTGCGTCAGTAGGAAGTATCATCAGTGCATGGCGAGATAACTCAGAAAATCTCACCTCATAGTCGATCACTGACATCTGATCCTACTCAAGCTGCTCAAACTGATACCGCAACTCTTACCTCTCAGAGGATGGAATATACATATCCAAGAAAAGCTATGTGAACTGACCCCAAGTAATGAGAGGAGAACTCGCTGGCCTACCAAGAACATATGACTACCACCATCTACGGGCCCTGCCCTCCAGCCAGAAAGTAGTGAAGTCAACCCCATGAGACATTAATATCCTCATGTTGTGCAGTCTATCCCTAAACCTATCAATGAAATCCTGGCATCCTCATGATGCTCACCTCCGAAGATAGGAGGGTGTAACCTAGTCCTTCTATCCAATAACTTCTACGGATCACCGTCCGCAGCTGGTCTGGGCTCGGGTACCACTACGACAACTGGTTGGGCCCCATACGCGGGTAGCGTGCCCAGAGTCTAAAACACTACAGCTGCATGCCCAGGAGCTTGAGAAGTAAGGGTCTGTACTCCCCCTGGCGCCTGAGATGTGGCTGCGTCTGCTGGAAATAAACCAGCCTGGGTCGTAGAATCCATGAAATGCACCATACGACCCATGACCTCCTGGAAGCCCGGTGTTGTCATGAAATTTGTCGGGGTAGGCTCTACTGCGGGCACCTCGCCCTGCTCCTCAATAATAGGATTCGTCGGTGGTGCAACAGCGGCAGCTCTGGGACGCCCTCGTCCCATACCTCAGGCTGGTGCCCTCCCCCGGCCTTTGCCTCGGCCTCTAGTAATGGGGGGAGCGGCTCCTCCCGGGTCTGGGACGTCTGTTGTGCGCGTCCTCACCATCTGTAAGAGAATAGAAGAAGGAAATTTAGTATACCATCAACTGCACGATAGAAGATGAATAAAGAGTAGTTTCCTAACACCATATAGCCTCTCGAAGATAAGTACAGACGTCTTTGTACCGATCGCAAGACTCTATTAGGTTTGCCCATGACTTGTGAGACCTACGTGAACCTAGTGCTTTGATACCATGTTGTCACAACCCAAATTCTATTATAGGTCGTGATGGCACCCAACACCGTTGTTAGGCAAGCCAACCCTAATCAACTAGTGAGTTCTCATTCTTTTAATAAAACACTCTCAACATTTACTTAACTTAAATTTAAAACAATCAATAATTAATAAATTATAAGGCGACTGAACCAGGAAAGACTAAAGGGAATCATAATAATAGGAATACAACCCAAAAATAATTGTCTATTAATGTGTGTTAGGATCTACTGTCACAAGTACGAGGGAAACTAGTAGAATGTACAAAATACAACTACCCTAATGCCTGAAATAGAATAGACAGCAATAACAAAAGGAGAGACACCGGCATGCTGCTGAACGGCTCGGAAGAGGGCAGCTCACCGTGAGATCTCGATAAGGTATTAGGAATGCACGCCGGACGGGTAACTAGATGCACCTGCCTCAGATCCTGTACAATTAAGTACAGAAACGTAGTATGAGTACATAAACAATATGTACCCAGTAAGCATCCATTCTAACCTCGAAGAAGTAGTGACGAGGGGTCGACTTGACACTTACATGGGTCAATAATAATATGATTTAAGTGTTACGCTAAGCATGAATAGCATGAATAATAATGACAGTTTAAGATCACGGAGAAGTAAGATATTCTTTCATAAACAACATGTCAAATTTCAATCATATCATGTAACAACTTACATTTCAAGCATTTAAGCAGTGTAAATCACGGGAAGTTCCAAATAAATAACATGCACACATTATACCGAGGTCGTACGGCCCGGTCCAACATAATATTAAACTGTGCACTGCAAAGGGTTGAATGGTCGAACCATTGATGCATCTATTTACTACCGAGGCGCTCGGCCCGATCCACCAATAACAATTATTATCAAGGAATCACACATTGTCCATTTATAATCAAATAATTCATACAAATTCTCAAGTAAGTGAGTTTAGCCGTCTCTATTTGTTTACCAAATTCCAGCATGACTTAAGTGATCTTAGTAGCAACTAAGGACGCAAGCATTTGCAAGTATAGCGTGATACGGGTCCTAAACTACCCGGACAATTAGCATAATAGTAGCTACGTACGGACTCTCGTCACCACGTACGTACGTAGCCCCCACAGATAGTCACATGCATTTATTTAATTCACCTATGGGGTTAATTCCCTCTTACAAGGTTAGAAAGGAGACTTACCTTGCCCCAAATCTTACTTCCAAATTCAAGAATGCACTCAAACCCTCAAATCAGAGCCGAGCGATCCAAAACTATTCAAATGGAGTAAGAACTAGTCAATATATGCTCAAGAGTTCATATTCTAGCTATTAAAGTAATTTTCCAACCCTAAATGCAAGGTTCCTAAAATTCATCCCCAGGACCACGTGCGCGGATTCCGGAAATTTTTGAAGAAATTCGTTACCCGTAACCTTAGGATCAAAAATATATGATTTCTACTACATTCCATAACAAATTTCGTGGTTAAATCTCATTTTTATCAAAACCCTAGGTTTTACTCTAAACCCATAATTTTCACTAATTTACATGTTGTAATCTACGCATAAACTATGTATTACACTCACATTAAGTAGAAATAACTTACGTCACAAAGCTAGGTTGAAATCTCCCCTTTTGAATCTCCCAAATAGCCCAAGAATGGAGTAAAATATGTCAAAAATGACAAACTCTCGTATTAAATGAAGGCCACTGCCTTCAGCGATTTCCACATCAGCGGTGAGGGGACCGCATCTGCGGTCTCGCTTCTGCGGGAGATCGTCCGATTATGCGGAATTGGGCCGGGCCAGTTGGTTCTGCATCTGCGGTCGGGTGACCGCTTATGCGGTTCCGCTTCTGCGGAAGAGGAGCCACATCTGCAGAACCTGGGCTCCTCCCCTAGGGCCGCATCTACGATGGCTCAGCTGCTTCTGCGAGCTCGCACCTGCGGCTGGCCAACCGCAAGTGCGGTTATGACAGAAACTGGAGCTCCAGCTCCTTCTCAAATTTTCAACTTAGCTCGAGCCTCATCCGATTGACGCTCGGGGACTCCCGGGCCCCACCCGAACATACCGACAAGTTTGGAATCATAAAACGGACTCTCTCGAACCCTTGGAACGCCCGAACCAACATTAAAACTAATCATCACACCCTAAGACCAATTGAATCAAACTTATGAACTTCAAGTTCTTCAATCTACCTCCAATGTGCCGAAACGTACTTATACTACTCGGAATGATACCAAATTTTGCGTGCAAGTCTTAAATGACATTACGGAACTATTCCCGATCTCGAAATTCCGTTCGGACCTCGATATCCCAAAAACTCGCTCCAAACCAAATCTAAAAAATTTTAAAATCCTCAAGGAATCAACTTTCACTATTAGGTGCCAAAACGCTCCCGGGTCATCCAAAACTCGATCCGGACATACGCCCATAGAACGACCCGACCGGTCATTTTGAGCAATTTCACATTGCTCTGTTGTTTGGGGCATGAGTAGCTCCGTAGGAAGTATATGACTTATGTGAATCGTCGGTTTTGATTTTCAGGTTATTCGGAATTTATTTGGAAGAATGATTCTCAACTACAAGCTTTAAATTTGAAAGGTTTGACCAAGTTTTGACTTTTTAGAATTTGACCTCGGATTGGATTTCTGATGGTGCTGTTATCTCCGTTTGGTCATTTTGGACTTAGGAGCGCATCCGGATTGTAATTTGGAGGTCCGTAGTAGAATTTGGCTTGAAATAGCGAAAGTTGAAATTTTGGAAAGTTTGATCGGGAGTGGAATTTTTGATATCAGGGTCGGATTCCAATTTCGGAAGTTGGAGCAGGTCCATAATATCAAATGTGACTTGCATGCAAAATTTGAGGTCGGGAGTGGAATTTTTGATATCAGGGTCGGATTCCAATTTCGGAAGTTGGAGCAGGTCCATAATATCAAATGTGACTTGCATGCAAAATTTGAGGTCAATCGGACATGATTTGATAGGTTTCGGCATCAGTTGTGGAAGTTTGAAGTTTCAAGTTCATTGATTTCGAATTGAGGTGTGATTCGCTGTTTCAATGTTGTTATGTGCGTTTTGAGGCCTCAAGTAGGTCCGTGTTATGATATGAGACTTGTTGGTATGTTCGAACTCGGTCCTGAGGGGCTCGGGTGAGTTTCGGATAGGTTTGGGTTGTGTTGCGCTCGTTTTTTATGTTTCGACGTCGTTTTTCAAGCATAAATGGTACTACATTAAGCGAATGAGCTCTTATTTCTGTTTTTATTGAATTATTAGATTTGTAGCGTAATTACGGAGCCATAGCAAAAAGAATCGTCGAATTTGGATGTCGTATGAGGATTTTAGGGTTATTTTACTAAGAATTGGGTTGCCAGATTTTTCAGATTAATTACGAAATTGCCACTGAATTCGTATTTAAAAATTTGCACTATTTTTAAATATTGAAACCAACATATCTCCTTCAATATAAGGTCAAATGGAGTGATTCAAGAGCCTAACTTGACTAAAATTTTACAAGGAATCCATTGGAGGGATCAAAAGCGAGTTTCGGGATTGTTTGGCATGAGAATCGAGGCAGAATAGCTGGCAGAAAAATATATAAAACAAGGTTCATTTGGTCATATTTTGAGTTGGCTCGGATTTGGGCGATATTGGAGGCAATTTTCACCATATGTATTGGGGTAAGTGTTCTCTACTCGGTTTTGGTTATATTGCATGAACCCATCTTCTTTTTTGGCATTTGATTGATGATTTCAAAGTGAAATTTGGGGGTTTTTGCCTAAAGTTTCATCAAGTAAATTTTTAAGTTTTGAACATCGAATGGGAGTCGGAATTGGATGAGACTAGTATGGTTGGACTCATAATTGAATGGGTTGTTGAATTTTGTGAGTTTTGTCGGTTTTCGAGATGCCGGCCCGAGTTGGGCTTTTTGGCCGATTTTGGGCTTTTGATTAAAGATTCGACCTTTTTCAATTGGGATTGGTTGCTTTAGCATTGTTTGATGTATTTGAGTTGTTTTTGGTTAGTTTCAAGCCGTTCGGAGGTCGGAACGCGTGAGATGTTATTTTTGGAGCATCACTTGGCTTACACAGTATTGGAATTGGCTTGTTTGAGGTAAGTACTGATTGTAAATATTGCCCTGAGGGTATGAAACCCCGGATTTCATATCGTTTCACTACTTTGAGGTGACGCACACGCTAGATGACGAGCGTGGGCTCGTGCACCGTTGGAGATTGTGACTTGGTCCGTCCCGTACGACTAATAAGTCGCGTATTTGATTGAAAATTATTTGATACTATTGTGTTTTGGAAAGTATTACTATGTTTTGGACTGGATGCCATATTTGAGCCTCGTGCCAACTGTTTGGACCCTTTGGGGCTTTCTTTACTGAAATTCCTCACTGTTTTGTTTTAATAACTGTACTCAGTCATGCTATGTTTTAGATTTCATAACTCAGTCTTATTTACTCTGATTTGATGCATAAATGATAGTTTGACTGAGCATCCTATTTTACTGTTAGCCCGATTGTCTTGAGAGGTTTCTGATAGAGTAAGGCCGAGGGCCTGTGTTGTGAGGATATTATGGGATCGGGCTGCACGCCGCAGCAGGTTGTTACTGAATCATGATATTGTGAGGCCGAGGGCCTAATTGATTTATGCCATGAAGTGGCTTGTTATTATGAGGTCGAGGGCCTGACTGATTTATGCCATGAGATGGCTTGTTATAGCGCTTGGGCAGTAGGAGCCCCTCCGGAGTCTGAACACCCCCAGTGAGTGCGGGTACCCTATGTGAGTAATGTGATGTTGCCCAAGAGGTTGATCTTGATTTATATTGTTGCTCGAGGGGCCTATTATGAGTGATTGTGAGGTAGCCCAAGGGGCTGGTTCTGATTGAGGTTATGCCCGATGGGCGGTTTATGATACATGTCTTGCCCGAGGGTCCGTTTATGTATCCATTATTTTTCTCACAATTTCATCACTGGTTTGTAAACTGTTAAAAGATGATTTAAAAAGGTTTTACTGGAAACTGAGTTTTCATGAGTTAACTAAATTCCATACTGTTTTGGAAACATACTGTTTGATGTAGTGCTATGATGTGGAATTATCTATTTTCTTGCTGCTCAACTTTCATTTACTTTTATTACTTACTGAGTTGGCGTACTCACATTACTCCATGCACCTTGTGTGCAGATCCAGGAGTTACGGGTCATGATAGCGAGCGTTGAGCGTTCATTCAGCAGGTCTTTCGGAGTCGGCAAGGTAGCTGCACGGCGTTCGCAGCCTTGCACTTCTCCCTCTCATCATCCTTAGAATGTATCTAGAATCTTCATTTCCGGGCTATGATAGTCTTTATTGTACTTAGGCAGACCTTGTAGACGCTCGTGACTTGTGACACCCCGATGTCGGGCTTGTGTATTTATTCCGCACTGGTTATTTAGACCCATGTTCTGAGATATTGTCAATTAATAGCTTAAAACTGTCCTTTATGAATTAATAATTTGATTTGGGATGTGTGTCAGCTGGCCTAGTTTCACGATAGGCACCATCACGACCGGGTCGGTTTTAGGGTTATGACAAGTTGGTATCAGAGCCTAGGTTACATAGGTATCACGAGTCATGAGCAGGTTTAGTAGAGTCTCGCGGATCGGTACGGAGACGTCTGTAATTATCTTCGAGAGGCTGTAGAACCTTTATGAAATCCCACATTCTTGAATTCTTATCGTGCGACACTGATTCAGCTTGAAATGTGACTCTTGAAATTCCTTCCACGCGTTCGTATGAGCGCTCGGTATCAGTTGTGCATCGATGGCTTGTGATTCCCTGAACGAGAGGCGAGATGTGATTTCTGTGTGTTGATGTTGGGCTAGTCTGGAGGACTTGGGGCCGGGCTTTGCCTGTAGATTGAGCACTGAGGTGGTTATTGTGTGAGCGCGTGCTTTTGGATTTAGACGTTCGGTAGTGTCCCTATTAGTGGAAGTGATGGCTAGATGGCTACGTGATAAGTATGATGTGACTGCGAGATGTGTTCATATGATTTGGATGTGACGAGGAGGGTCTGCTTGAGGGTAGAAAGAACTATTTGGTGCTTGATTTCCATCTTGTTTTGATGTATAGCCCCGAGTTATGGGTGTGTTGAAGGATCTTTTCATGTTGTTTAGTTGGGGAATGAAGTAGATTTCATGTCGTGATAAGACTCAGGAAGATTAAGTGATTGTGTAATGTTTATGACAGTGGAGGGGTATAAATAGATGTTTGTTTGAGACGAAGAAGGTGGGTTATCTCCTGCGGGGTGTCTTGAGGGCGTGTGATCCCTATGCCATTTTGTAGCGAGTCCTCCTTTACGAGTGAATTATATGTGTTGCATATTGAGTTTGGATCGCGTATGAGAGTTTTCTTGATTGTTACGAGGGTGAATGCGACATTTGCAGATGATTTGAAATACTAGATGGTTTGTGTTGTACGAGCTTATGCAGGATTTAGTTCGATCTTACTATGGTATTATGGTAGTAATAGAGTATGAGAATTGTGAGTTTTTGTGTGTTTTGATCTATGGCTTTGAGCCAAGTGGGGGAGTCTGCTATTGATAAGTTGATTGCACGTCTAAGTGTCATATTAGTTTCAGTTTGAGGTATACTGGAGAATCAGTTATGACTTGCAGAGGTTGAGATCAAGGATGACTCGAGTAAAGTTAATTTCTGGATACGAGTTGTATTAGGTTTTATTAGTATATGAGAATCATGGAATGATTTGAGTTGTTATTGGTGAAGGATGTGCGTGGAGCAGAAATTTATCTGGTTGCATTAAGGTGGGGTTACATCCTTGGGTGTTGGAGTGCTAATGGGTCTCAGGTGGATCGGCCCATTTGATCAGTCTAATTGAGATTTGAGCGGAGTGGATAACTCTCGAGAACGGTTCTAATGAATTCAAGATTTATATGTGGCAATTGAGAATTTTTGCAGGTTCGTATATGGCTAGAAGCTGAGAGTTACATTGGATGGTGTCGAGGCTCGTAGTATTTCTACATCGTTGTGGATTCTACATTTCAGTATCAGGAAAGTAAGATGAACAACTTGAAATTCATAGAAGGTCTCTTCGGAATGAGTATCTCGATTGTTGTACTTTTGGGGTGCTTAAGAGAGCATTCAGCAGCTTATGAGCCTTAGGGCAGTGTGGTTTATGTTAGGGTCTCGTGTGGTGAGTCTGGGTTGAGGATTGAGGTATTATGGCAAGGAGAAGTATCAATGTGAATGCAATTCAGAAGGAACTCGGATAGTGAGGACAGCTTGGTAGTAGGTTGGATCGGCATGGTAATGGGTATGATTAGTTCTTTGGGTGTTTATGAGGTAATGAGTTTCTACAGGTATTTCGTGGCAATGCTCTTGAGTTTTGGTGACCTGCGTAGCTTGGTTGGGTTAGAAGGATTCAGTCCTGACGGTTGGGTTTTGAGCAAATGAGATTCGGAGAGTTCTTGATGGTTTCTACCACAGTTGAGAGGTATATTTTCTACTGGCGTGAGGAGCATGTGATGTATAGTGATCTTCTCCTAGATGGGGTCAAATGGAAAGTTCTTGGCTAGTTGAGTACGTAGTTGCTTGTGACTTGGAGTGGATTATGAAGTTCTCATATTTATCATGGGATAGCATGGTATATGCGGTATGTTGTGTAGGGTTGGGATTTGCATGTGTAAGGTCACGGTTCAGTTCTGAAAGGAAGGTCATAAATTCTTAGGCAGCATGAATAGTTTCTGATTACTAGGTAAATGATATTACTAACTGGTATAGCTTGATGAGAGTATACATTTCAGAAAGGGCGATGTGTGAGAGTTATGATACTTCATTGGTATAGCGGCACTCTCTTGTTTGATCGACTGCTGGAGTTCAAATTTTGCTTTGTGGCACAGAAGAATTTTAGAAGTATTCCTCGTGGGGTGACTGTGTAATTGGAGAAGTGTGGGCATTCAGGCGGTGGAGTTGAGATCAGAGATGGTGATTCGTATGTTCTATGGATTTAGAGATTGGGAGTTCTCGTGAGTAGATTGTTTCGTGGTTGTGGACCGTAAAAAGTAGCCAAGGTTAGTCAGAGGTTAGTATGTGTTGTGATGCAGTCATTGTAGACTTTCGGAGGGTTATTTATCTATCATGGCGGACCAGAGCTGATTTGGGGTTCATTGGTAGGACCAACATGGAGGTGTGTTCTGTACCAGGTCGGATTTGTTGACTTCGAACTACTATTGTTGAGGGATGTACCATTCGATTGTTGTTGAGCTTATTCGTGTTCTGGAGTGATCTATGAGCTACTCTTCTATGTTACGAGGGGTTATGATTTGTTGGTTATATGCACATATGGTGCGGTTCTATTGGGGTCTTATAGCGGAATATGAGCGGGAAGAGTATTGGGTATTGCTTGGTGGATGGTGTATTGATTATGCTCTTTCGGGTTTCGTGTGGTATATGTCATTTGCTTCTCCGTGGTTATGGTAATGCACTTTGAGTACTTGATGTCTTTGCGCGTGGTTATTGATTTTGATCAAGGTGGCTTGCGGTATATGCCATGGATTAGTATTTGGATGGGCCACACATTGCAGCGAAATTATGTTGAGGTATGAACCTTTGTGTTAGATTCGTGTGTTGGTCCTACGGGGTGTGATGGGTTTTCAGTATTTCGTTGTGGCAGTACTTGTTAAGCTTGCGGGACAGTCCTCTCGTTTGAGTCACTTTTTTCATGATTTGAGTATATTTGGGATATTGCTATTGGGTGCACGAGTTGCACAGGTTATGGCTTTGGATTGTATTGATGTGTCATGTCATCAGAGTGGTTGTTTTGGATGAGATGAGGTCATTGGACCTAGAATGAATACTATCATAATTGGTCACAGCATGGTTGGAAGGATAATATCGGAAGTCGACTCAGAAATCTGCTATAGTTCCTGTAGGAGAAGAGGGAGCTACATGACTTCTTGATCTGACGAATAGTTATGACTTTCTGCATGTTTCTTTCACCATTGCAGTATATAAAAGTGTTAGAACGAGGCTTTGTTTGTTAAGAGGTGTATTACCGGTATTGGGTTGTTTTGAGCAGCTACTGTGATTAGGAGTTATCGCCATGAGTGTTTGAGTTATGTGGTATATCATGTGATTACATCTTGGGTTACGGATATGATTTGATACAGCTTGTTCCGACTTATATAGTGTGTAGATGCGAGGTCCTGATCTTATAGAAAATTCTGGATGTTGGAAATTGGGCCCTAAGGCTTATGGACTAGGTTGGATTAAGAAATTTCAGTCATGTTGCATTATCAGACCTATATGGGATAGTGTGACGTGGGATCACCCCCGAGTATGTGCATAGTGTGATTATACAGCGAGTTGATGACTTTTGGAATAACTTTGGGCACGTTCAGGACGAACGTATGTTTAAGTAGGGGAGGATGTAACGACCCGACCGGTCATTTTGAACAATTTCACTTCGCTCGATTTTGGGGGGCATGAGTAGCTCCGTAGGAAGTATATGACTTATGTGAATCGTCGGTTTTGGTTTTCAGGTTATTCGGAACTGATTTGGAAGAATGATTCTCAGCTAAAAGCTTTAAATTTGAAAGGTTTGACCAAGTTTTGACTTTTTAGAATTTGACCTCGGATTGGATTTCTGATGGTGTCGTTAGCTCCTTTGGGTGATTTTGGACTTAGGAGCGCGTCCGAATTGTAATTTGGAGGTCCGTAGTAGAATTTGGCTTGAAATAGCGAAAGTTTGAATTTTCGAAAGTTTGATCGGGAGTGGACTTTTTGATATCAGGGTCGGATTCCAATTCCGGAAGTTGGAGCAGGTCCATAATGTCAAATTTGACTTGCGTGCAAAATTTGAGGTCAATCGGACATGATTTGATAGGTTTCGGCATCGGTTGTTGAAGTTTGAAGTTTCAAGTTCATTGATTTCGAATTGAGGTGTGTTTCGTCGTTTCAATGTTGTTATGTGTGTTTTGAGGCCTCAAGTAGGTCCGTGTTATGATATGAGACTTTTTGGTATGTTCGAACAGGGTCCTGAGGGGCTCGGGTGAGTTTCGGATAGGTTTGGGTTGTGTTGCGCTTGTTTTTTATGTTTCGACGTCGTTTTTCAAGCATAAATGGTACTAAATTAAGCAAATGAGCTCCTATTTCTGTTTTTATTGAATTATTAGATCCGTATCGTAATTACGGAGCCATAGCAAAAAGAATCATCGAATTTGGACATCGTATGAGGATTTTATGGTCATTTTACTAAGAATTGGGTTGTCAGATTTTTCAGATTAATTACGAAATTGCCATTGAATTCATATTTAAAAATCTTCACTATTTTCAAATATTAAAAGCAACATATCTCCTTCAATATAAGGTCAAATGGAGTGATTCAAGAGCCTAACTTGACTAAAATTTTACAAGGAATCCATTGGAGGCATTAAAAGCGAGTTTTGGGATTGTTTGGCATGAGAACCGACGCAGAATAGCTGGCAGAAAAATATATAAAACAAGGGTTTGTTCATTTGGTCATATTTTGAGTTGGGGAGCTCGGATTTGGGCGATTTTGGAGGCAATTTTCACCATATGTATTGAGGTAAGTGTTCTCTACTTGGTTTTGGTTATATTTCATGAATCCATCTTTGTTTTGCATTTGATTGAAGATTTCAAAGTTAAATTTGCGGGTTTTTGCCTAAAGTTTCATAAAGTAAATTTTTAAGTTTTGAACATCGTTTGGGGGTCGGAATTGGATGAAACTAGTATAGTTGGACTCATAATTGAATGGGTTGTCGAATTTTGTGAGTTTTGTCGGGTTCCGAGATGCGGGCCCGGGTTGGGCTTTTTGGCCGATTTTAGGCTTTTGATTAAAGATTCGACCTTTTTCAATTTGAATTGGTTGCTTTAGCATTGTTTGATGTATTTGTTTTTGGTTAGTTTCGAGCCGTTCGGAGGTCGGAACGGGCGAAATGGCATTTTTGGAGCATCGCTTGGCTTACTCGGTATTGGAATTGGCTTGTTTGAGGTAAGTAATGATTGTAAATATCGTCCTGAGGGTATGAAACCCCGGATTTCACATCGTTTCACTACTTTGAGGTGACTCACACGCTAGATGACGAGCGTGGGGTCGTGCACTGTTGGGGATTGTGACTTGGTCCGTCACGTACGACTATTAAGTCGCGTATTTGATTGAAAATTATTTGATACTATTGTGTTTTGGAAAGTATTACTATGTTTTGGGCTGGATGCCATATTTGAGCCCCGTGCCAACTGTTTGGACCCTTTGGGCCTTTCTTTACTGAAATTCCTCACTGTTTTGTTTTAATAACTGTACTCAGTCATGCTATATTTTAGATTTCATAACTCAGTCTTATTTACTCTGATTTGATGCATAAATGATAGTTTGACTGAGCATCCTATTTTACTGTTAGCCCGATTGTCTTGAGAGGTTTCTGACTGAGTAAGGCCGAGAGCCTGTGTTGTGAGGATATTATGGGATCGGGCTACACGCCGCAGCAGGTTGTTACTGATTCATGATATTGTGAGGCCGAGGGATTGATTGATTTATGCCACGAGGTGGCTTGTTATTATGAAGCCGAGGGCCTGATTGATTTATGCCACGAGATGGCTTGTTATAGCGCTTGGGTTGTAGGAGCCCCTCCGGAGTCTGAACACCCCCAGTGAGCGCGGGTACCCTGTGTGAGTGATGTGATGTTGCCCGAGGGGCTGATCTTGATTTATGTTGTTGCCCGAGGGGCCGATTATAAGTGATTGTGAGGTAGCCCGAGGGGCTGGTTCTGACTGAGGTTATGCCCGATGGGCGATTTATGATACATGTCTTGCCCGAGGGGCCGTTTATGTTTCCATTATTTTTCTCACTGTTTTATCACTGGTTTGTAAACTGTTAAAGGATGATTTAAAAAGGTTTTACTGGAAATCAGTTTTCATGAGTTAACTAAATTCTATACTGTTTTGGAAACATACTGTTTGCTGTAGTGCTATCACTTGGAATTATCTGTTTTCTTACTGCTCGGCTTTTATTTACTTTTATTACTTACTGAGTTGGCGTACTCACATTACTCACTGCACCTTGTGTGCAGATCCGGGAGTTTCGGGTCGTGATAGAGAGCGCCGAGCGTTCATTCAGCGGCTCTTTCAGAGTCGGCAAGTAGCTGCACGGCGTTCGCAGCCTTGCACTTCTCCCTCTCATCATCCTTAGATTGTATCTAGCATTTTTATTTCCGGGCTATGATAGTCTTTATTATACTTAGGCAGACATTGTAGACGCTCGTGACTTTTGACACCCCGATGTCGGGCTTATCTATTTATTCCGCACTGGTTATTTAGACCCATGTTCTGAGATATTGTCAATTAACAGCTTAAAACTGTCCTTTATGAATTAATAATTTGATTTGGGATTTGTGTCGGCTGGCCTAGTTTAACGATAGGTGCCATCACGACCGGGTCAATTTTAGGGTCGTGACAGCCCAAGTCCGTAATCATCATACGAACCTGTTGAAACCTTCAAATCCTGATTCCTAGGTCGTTTACTCAAAATATTGACCGAAGTCAAACTTGGCCTTTTAAGCCAACATTTAGGAACCAAGTGTTCCGATTTCAACCCAAACTCTTCCAAATCCAGAACCAACCATCCCCGCAAGTCATAAATCAGTAAAAGCAAGTACGGGAAGTCTTATTTAGGGGAACGGGGTTCTAGAAAGCAAAACGACCAGTCAGGTCGTTACAATATTATTTGAAGTAATTAAATTTATCTTTGTAGTGACTGGTTGTAGAGTGCTCTCTTCTGATTGCATAAGTGCATCTTGGCTTCTTGCCTCTTCTTCCATGCGAATCCGCATTATCAACATCTCAAGTGAAGTTTCTTTTTGTTTGTGGCGCGTAGTTTTTGAAATTCCTTCCATGAAGGTGGAACTTATCTATTATGCCACAAACAATAAGGTTGTCTCCAATGTTAATATCCTCGGACCTGAGCTCTCCAACGATCATTGTGAAGTCTTGAGCTTGGTCTACTACAGATTTGTCGTCCACCATTTGAAAGTGAAAAAATCAGCTAGCAACATATTTTTCGCACCTACCTCCTCGGTATCATACTTACTCTGCAATGGTTTTCAAATTTTCTTTGCAGTAGAGTAAGTTCTATCATAATAATCATAAAAATTATCAGATAGACAATTAAGAAGATAATACCGACACTTGTATGAATCATCATTGTATTTTTCAATTTTTTCTTGAACGGCAATTAGCTCATCATCATTTATGGGGAGTTGTCTACTTTGCTTGGATTCTTCTCAGATAAAACGTAAGAAACATTGAGAAGACTCAAATAAAAAAGTGCTTTACCCTTCCATCTCTTGGAATGAGTACCGTTGAAAGGAAATGGCTTGTTGAGATCTCCCACCTTGATCTCCGCGAATTTTTCAACTGTAACCATAATGAATTTTCTTAAAATTGTTGGTGAAAATATAATTACAGCTGAAAAATAAAATGAAGAAAATAAAATATCTTCAGGCTGAGACGCGGACATCTCGCTCTCTTTAAGGAGATTCAAGCCCACTGCAGCAAAGTCTTCACTGGTCCAGCAGTAATCCCCTGACTTGTTTCCCCCAGGATACAATAGCCCGATCACGTCATATGACTCAAACAAACTCTGGACAAGTTGTTGAGTCCAAAGCTCCATCAAGATGAACACCTTCCTTCAATAAAAGTAAAAACTCTCTTCTTTCCTTTTTTTGCACAACTTTAACCTCAATTTATTGAAACACTCTACAATTATTTTTTATCCCGCATTAGGGAAGAATGACTCCTATTTATAGGTGTAGGAATTCTTCCTTGAATTAAATTGGAAGAAAGTGGAGTACTAAGTTATGAAATCAAGGAGAACATGGGATAATTAGTGGTAGAACATGGGAGAAGAGTTACAAAAGAGTTATGGTCATTTTTTACATCATGGAGTAGTGAGAGTTATGGGAGTTATGATCATTTTCAACATCATGGGGTAGTGGGAGTTATTGATGATAGGCTATAATTGCATATTTTAGTCGCTTATTACACTCGAATTTACTGCACTTTAATTGAGTTTGCGCTTTAATCGCTAGTGTTTTGCACTAATTGTGTGTTTTATGCCTTGTAGGTGTGATTCCGAGCTATATAGATTTTATGAAATGAATTTAAGTGATTTGAAGCTTTGAAGTCTGAGTAAAAGCTCAAGGAATTAAGCCGGGATCGTGTTCGGGGGTCAAATTTGATAATTAAGTACGAACGAAGACTTGAGGAGGCATATTGCACACTGTCTAGTAAAATAGACATAACCTTTTTTTCAGAACTCCATTTGGGCTCCACAATATATGGTTGGAAAGCTAATTCAAAGGGCTACAACTTTCATGTTTTACGTTTTTCCAAATTCCAAACGGAACAGGGTGAAAAATGCGGTTGAAACCGCGACCGCGGAACTGACCGCGGCAGAAATCAGAGAGCTTGTCTGGCCGCGGTCCTACCGCGTTTTGACCGCGGCCGCGCCCCTCCAGGCATCAAAAAGAAGTCCTATTTCGCCCGGGACAAGTTTATTTCGGCCCTACACTATTCCAACTTGTATAAAAGGGGTCCTAAACCTATTTTGAAGAAGAGGGGACATATTTTGGACATAGATTCGACCTAAGGGGGCAAGAACACATTGGGAGCAAGGCGGAGAATTCTTCTACGAGTTTTTCCTTCCTCTTCCTATTTTTCATTGTTGGTTATGACTTTTAGTATTGTAGTTTTACATACTACTATGAATAGCTAATTTGTTATCTAGAGTTTTGATAGAACCTTTTGTAGGATAAATTCTTGTTATGTTTTTATATAATTGAGCCATAGCTTTTCTCTATTCGTTCAACTACGTTTATATTGTGGTTGGTTGAAGAGCTCTCAATTAGCTGTGCCTATTTAGTATGCATAACTCGGGAGAGAGTGCATATTTAGGTAATTGTTGAACAACACCACTCCCAGAGTATATGAGGGATCAATAACCGAGGGTTTAAAGGTGGGATTAGGGATAACGAAGTCTTGGGTGCGATCTGAAGTGAGCTGTATTAAAAGCCAGCTAGCGTAGCTCGGGAGAGTGCGTCTAGTAAATTGTCGTAATTACTCGGGAGAGATTTACGGTAATAAGAGTGCTCATGATCGGTAGAGAATACTTAGGCGAAATTATAGAAGGCATAGCGGGAAGGATTCCGACAATAGGGGAAATCATAACTCTAGACCTCCTTAATCTTTTCTCTAACCCTCAGTATCGTTAGTTGTTAATTACTATTTTAATTTGTTAGTTAATTAGTTAAACAGAAGAGTCTTAATATCTATAAGTTAGGAATTGTTCAAGCTTGTCTTTTTGGTGATAGTGAACAACTGTAGCTAAACCTTAGTTCTCTGTGGGATTCGACTCCGGACTTGTAAACCGGGTTATATTTGCAACGACCGCATTGTCCTTTTTATAAAGCATAGTTGGGCGTGATCAGTTATGACATAATATTTTATTTTAATATTAAAATGCTAAAATACTACCGTAACACATATCTTAAGATTTAAGATATTATGCACATCTTGTGATCTTATTTTTAGTAACAAGTTCTTAGCCAACTTAAAATTAGGCTTGTGAAAATAATATTTCAAAACATATTGAGTCATTGTTACAAAAATAAATATAGAGCCGATCAATTTGTGTTATTAATTGAATATTGATTTTTTTAAATTCGGATGTATCCATAGTTTGTGATCTGTTTGAAAGCCTATTGTTGTTCAATTGTTTGTGAGAAATTATGGGGGAAGTGCACAAACAGTTATTCTTAGGACTGTTATTTAGGGATTAATCAGTACTTATTTTGTCCAAAAAATTTGAAATTTTAATATCAGGACAATTTAGGCCATTTGTGCCCCGAAAAATTAAACAAATCAAAATTCAAGTACATTGACTAATTCCTAAATAACATCTTTTTAGTTTTAGAGTGGCTACCTGGTGTCATTTTGACGAAATTATTGATCTAAATTGCTTCTCTACGGTCATGGGCCAAGATAGAGTCCAGCCTAGGAAACCAGAAAGGCAACATGGAAGGAGAGGAGTAAATTAATAATTTCAGTGGTATGTTGAAAAATATAATTGACTCTGAAAAAATAAGATGACCCACCATATTATTCTACTTTACAACTTATTTCTTTTCCTTTACTTTTTTTTCGGGAGAAATTCAAAAATAGCCAGATTTACCATTGGTCGTTGAAAAATAGCCAAGTTTTAAAAGTCATCGAAATTTAGCCACTTTAAATCTGAGCGAAAACACTGTTCAAAATTCTGAAAAATACGCCCGCAAATTTTACGGGAGTTCCAGCATAAGTATGCTTGAACTCCCGTAAATTTTACGGGAGTTCCAGGATAACTATGCTGGAACTTCCGCAAATTTTACGGGAGTTCAAGCATAATTATGCTGGAACTCCCGCAAATTTTACGGGAGTTCCAACAAGTATAATTGTCCAGTATAATATACTGGAGTTTGGAGGACTGGTGCTCCAGTCTATCGCAAATTTTACAGGAGTTAGCAAAGTATATTCCGGTCCAGCATAATATGCTGGAGTTCGTACACAAATGCACCAGAACTCCCGTATATTATACTGGACCGGTCCCTGTTGCAGCAAAATAGTGACAATTTTTCATTGACTTGATAAACGCTGAATATTTTTCATTGACCAGTGTGAAAACTGGCTATACCATAATATTTTAACCTTTTTTCCCTTCTCCGTTTTGAGGAAGCCTTGAGATTTTCCTTCCACAAGACCCAGAAGGAAAAAGAAGAAAGTTGCAAAGAACTATAAATATAAAAATGTCTTTTACTTATCTTGACAAATTTATATTTAGATTTTATTCTTTTATATGCAAGTTTAATTTGCTAATGTCTACAATCATACTATATGTGGGAGATGTTTGTTTTTATTTTAATTTTGTGATAAAATAGGTTTGATGTTGTAATGATTTATCATTTTACACTAATTTATATGGACTAATAGTCAATTTACTGCAATTTTCTTACTTTTAAATAATAGTAAATTAATAGCCTGTTTGGCCAAAGCTTCTCCAAAGCCAAAACACATTTTTCCCCCCAAAGTTGTAGTATTTGGCTAAGTTTTCAGAAGAAAAAAAATACTTTTGAGTAGAAGCAGAAGCAGTCTTAGAGAAGCATAAAAAAGTAGCTTATCTCCAAAAGCACTTTTGAGAAAAATACACTTGAAAACAGTTTTTAAAAGCTTGGTCAAACACTAATTATTGTTCAAAAATACTTTTCAAATTATTTAGCCAAACACAAACTATTTCTCACCAAAAATACTTTTAAAAATCGTAATTTCCAAAATAGGTTAGATTTTTGCAGGGCCAAACAGGCTATAAGAATCCCAAAGGTGGTTCATGAACCTTCTGTTGGGATTTGCATTGATAATATTTTAGAATGACACGAAAGTTATAAGATGACGTGTCCTTGCTGAAAGCAATATATAGTTAATTAGTTCCTTTTGGAGTGTAATACATTATATAAATATTAGAAGCTTAAAAGAATATGTTAGTACTTCAGTTGTACCAATTCAGCTGTACGGAGCATGAAATTGACTATTCTCATCTCCTAACTTCTATCTTTTGTCAATGATTTTATGCTTACACGTAGACGGCCAAGAAATTACGTATTAAAAGGTGGAGTAAACCCTTTTAATTTTTTACGATATTCGAGTTAGCTCGCGCATATCTTTGTTTTTCATTTAATATTTGGCTATCTATTATTCTCTCCGGTCCAAAATAAATAATTTTTTAGCTGTTTTCATACAGATTAAGAAATTCACCTTTTAACATTAATTAGCAATGAAATTGACCATATTAACCTTTGCTATCTCTTCACATAAATACTCCTAACACATACTCCAACACTATTTACTCCAAGGGCAATGTAGGAAAAAAATAATTAATTCATTCTTGAAATCTGAAAAAATCACTTATTTTGGATCACAAAAAAAAGGTCAAAAAATCACTTATTTTGGACCGGAGGAAGTACGTGCTAACTCTAACAAATAAAGGTACCAAATAACTCTGACTTAAGATAGGTGAAAAGAAATCAATACATTAGAGGTAAAAAATTTAAAAGAAGAATTGGCCTAGAAGTAGGGTTGAATGCCAAAATCAATTTTTTTTTTCTTATAAATTTTTGTTTGCTCCCTGATTTTGTTGTTTATTGGTGTAAAAAAGAATATTTTTGTGGTCTGATTTCCTTCAAGTATGTGTGGATACATGTTATATTTGAAATTGACCCCATTTGCTAGCTAATGAACAGCCCACATGCAAGATCTCTAAAAGATAATGTATACCCAGGTAGCTCTCACCATTATTCGTCTCCCAAAATAAATTCTGTCGACTTCCTATTTCTTTTTCTTTTTTTCAACATATATATAAAGGCAGATTCTCAAGTTTCCTCAAAAGAAAAAAAGAAAAAAAAAAGTGTTTTTTCTTATTGTCTGGTAGCTTTTCCCAGTCTGGAAAGTTAGCTAGGAAAATAAGTTCATTATTTTGGTAAAGCAGGAGCACGTCTTATCAAAGGCATGGATATATAGAGAAATGTAGGGACAATTAAGATTGAATCGTTAGTCTCGCAAAGTGTTTCAATATATCCTGTCGACGAGGATGGTCTCTTGCTGTTTTTTCCTTCCCTTGCTTGTATACAAAGGCGGATCTAGAATTTAATATTTAAGAAGATACATATTATTGCGCTTACTAGCTACTAGCTATCATAACGAGTGCTAATACTGGTTAGTGCACGATGCCAAAGGCTACTAAAGTTTGTAATAAATTTATTGTGATTTTGAAATTATGGCATCGTAACCTGCTATGTTTTAGTGACTTTTTTTTTACCTATATAACTATATTCTATCTTGAAAATATCTGAGAGGTTGGGTACGTAGCTAGGTGAGGGGTAGAACCGTAGAAGAGGGAAGGGTCATCATTATATTATGCTTTTTAATTATTTGTTGGTATTAATGTTATTTATCATTATATTGTTTTCATCTGCATAGAGAGACTTCAAAAATCTGAAAAGGATTTATATCAAGAAATGATCATGGCAGGGCTCACACGACAAATTATAAAGAAACATGTGTATCTCAGTGGTCTGGTGGTTCAGTGAATTGTAGCTACAAATTAGTCTTGTAATTGAATTGGTATATCTAGAGTTATATCAATGTGCCATATATATAATTTTGCTACCATTCATTTATAAGATAGACTTAATCAGAGAGCTAGGCCCCTCAAATCAATTATTGAAAAAAAGCAATCAGTGATCTATTGAAACTCCAAACTTGTCTGAAATCAACATTAATATCTCGTATCCAATCAACCTAAAAGAATATTGATGATAGGCTATAATTGCATATTTTAGTCGCTTATTACACTCGAATTTACTGCACTTTAATTGAGTTTGCGCTTTAATCGCTAGTGTTTTGCACTAATTGTGTGTTTTATGCCTTGTAGGTGTGATTCCGAGCTATATAGATGTTATGGAATGAATTTAAGTGATTTGAAGCTTTGAAGTCTGAGTAAAAGCTCAAGGAATTAAGCCGGGATCGTGTTCGGGGGTCAAATTTGATAATTAAGTACGAACGAAGACTTGAGGAGGCATATTGCGCCCTGTCTAGTAAAATAGACATAACTTTTTACTCAGAACTCCATTTGGGCTCCACAATATATGGTTGGAAAGCTAACTCAAAGGGTTACAACTTTTATGTTTTACGTTTTTCCAAATTCCAAACGGAACAGGGTGAACAACCGCGGTTTTGCCGCGACCGCGGCAGAACCGCGGCAGAACCGCGGTGGAAGGCAGTTTCTGAAGAATGAAGAATCCGCGAGGGCGTTTGGCCGCGGTTCCACCGCGATCGCGGTGAAACCGCGGTGGGAAGCGTAAATTTCAGGGGCTAAAGTGTAAAACATGGGATTTTAAGTCCTAAACCCTATATAAAACAAAGGAGGCCGGCCTAGAACAAGAAGAGGACATATTTTGGACACAAATTAGACCTAAGGAGGCGG
>NW_017672857.1:160133-165016 GCF_001879085.1 Nicotiana attenuata
TAGGGGTGGCAAAATGGTTCAAAGAAAACAGTTAACCACCCATATTATCCACTAAAAAATGGGTTGGATAATGAACTTTTTAAAAACGGGTCAAATATGGATAAGAACCATATTATCCATTTAGAAAATGGATAACCAATGAGTAACCAATGGATAACCAATAGGTCTAACTTTTACATTTGTAAAGCCTCAAATTGGGGGTTCCTCAAGTTAGAGAAACTAAGAATTCTCCCAAAAGTGATCATATACAAGAAGTCATGGATAATATGGGTAACCTATATTATCCGTCGGTTAACCCATTTTTTATCCGTATTAAACATGGGTGGGGTCGGATAATTAATCCATTTTTCATTACCCGTTTTCAACCCGAACCATATCCGACCCGGTCCGCCCGTTTGCCACTCCTATATACCTAACATCCCAAGTAAATATGAATCTCCAACTCAAGAAATTAGGTATCAGTTTCTACCTGTCTATTTTAATTAGCCGCAAATTAAAAAATATATATATTAGCGGCTAATTAAAATAGACAGGTAGAAACTGATACCTAATTTCTTGAGCTGGAGATTCATATTTACTTGGGATGTTAGGTATATAGGATTTATTAGGTCTTTTGCTGGCAAAAATATCTACTTCTTGTTTGATCAAAGAATATCAAAACCTTTTTGATTAAATCAATTAATGATAATGATGAGGTCAATCTTAGTTAAGCACAATAAAATCTAGATCTAGCGATGGGAGAAGTAAATAAGATGAATGATGTGACTAGTATGCTGGAATTGAATAAATGCTCATGAATGTGAAGACGTAAATGCACAATCAATCTGCATAGATACAACCGGCGTAGGGAAGGAATAACTATCAGATGATTGGGGAATCCTTGGACCTTTTCTATCTAATATAATGATATATACTTTCTTGTTCTCGCAATCAATGAACATGACTACTTTTGTATTCACTCTCAGATAATTCTTTTACAAAGTGTTCTTTTGTCTTTTTTCTCCCCCACTCTTTCTCCACTGACTCTTCCTATTTATAAGGGAAAATCCCTCATGAAACCCTAAAAAAGTACAACATGAAGAATATTCGAAAAGCATATCCTTGCTGTCCCCTACTAAGCTTACACCATCATAGATGTCGTGCATCAACTGACCGCCCTTGGTCGCTGCCTTTAACCACGACGACCATCAGATGCTACACCACGATAGCCTCGTTCCTCGTCGTACTCGGTAGTGGTCGTGGTTGCCGAATTTGGACCTATACAGTTAGTCCCTCCGCTTGTCGAGGTCGCGGCCCTGTGGGTTCTTGATAAGCGGACATCGCCTATACCCATGGAGGAATTTGGCTATTGAATTATGACGGTTTGACCAATAACGAAAGAGTGGTTAGCTCTACGGTATCCTGGATGGTGTAGCCTGTCGGGAAGTGACGTCACTCCCACGTGCGTCATCATTACGCGTCTTCCTGAGACAGAGACTGATTGCTTGTCGCTTTGGTTTTGGTGCCATTGGCAGTCTTCCGCTTAGATTCTGGCACCATCCAACTCTATAAATAGGTGAAGGATTTGTTTTTTTTCAAAAAATTTTAGCCATTTCCTGTCTAGTGTATGTATTGCTTTCCTTGGTTATCTCTTCTTGTGTCTTCAGCTCTGTTCTCGTGACCTTTCCTTTCCTCTCTTCCGTTCATCGTTCTTGATTTTGCGCTTTATCAACATATCTTCTACCATCGAGATGCCCAGAACACATCGGTCACACGAAGAGATTTTTGACGCCACCTCGCTATTCATGGCACCTCCTTCTGGTGGTGAGGATATGGTAATGGAGGAAGGGGACAGCTTTCCCACCGTGGAAGAGATATTACCGAGAAACCCCATATCCCGGAGCGATTTTCTTAAAGAGCCTATCCCTTCTCCTGCTCCGGTGGTGTCTGAGACCGAGCAGGCCCATATAGATGACCTTCGATCTACGTACAACATCCCCTTCATATCGAGATAGCTCCGGCTGGGAGGGACCTCGTGGAGGTCCATAGACCGAGATATTGTGCCTTTTACGTATATCCTTTTGTGATTGACCACTCCCTCCCCCTTCTTTCATTAGCTGAGGAATTCTGTCGGTTCTATGAGGTATGCCCAGCCCAGCTATCTCCGTATACGTACAAGATATTTCTGGTATTGACGAAGTATGCGGAGTTGGCGGGGTGCAAAGTTGGTCTTCATCACCTTTTACATTTGTTTTCCCCTAGTTTTCACAGGGACACTATGATACACTTGACGCATCGTGGGACCAGGGGCCGGTGGTCGGAACAGATGACCGGGCAAGTCGCAAATTTTGGCATAAATACTTCTACGTTAGGACTGAGCACCTAGTGTCGGACCCCGCTGGGTTCCCAGAGCGATGGAATCATAATCGTAGGTGTTGGTATTTGTTGTTTACTCTGGTTCTTTTCGACTTAGTACTCATTTTTAACTCTTTTGTGTAGCTGTGAGGCGTACACCCCATCCCATCGTCGGTATAGAGGACTGGGTAACCCGTTTACTACCTCACGCGGTGGAGACTCGAGATTGGCCCGCTTTCGTGAAATGCTTTGGGCCGAAGGTTCCATCTGGTAAATGTTTTCCTTTGTTTTGACCTTTGGCTGTTTGTCGTCGTTTATTGATACGACTCCTTGTGCTGACAGGTCGTAGGGCTTCCAGGAAGAGGGCCTCAGTCCCTGCATTTCGCCAGGCCATCGCATCGGCAGGGATGCAATTTACCTTGGCTGAGTCCGCCCGAGGGGGCCGCGCTCAACCTGTACAGGCTAGAGATTCTTCTCGTGCCATGATTGTACGGGATGAGATCTCCTCTCGACCAATCTATCACCTTGTGGATGATCCCTCCAATGGGGACGAATCTTCGTCGAGGAAAAAGAGGAGGGTAGAACTCGGGAAGGCCGTTGCCATTGATGCTGGAGAGAACAGAACTGGTGCGTCGGAGACGGCACCTGTGCCTATTTTTATGGCGGACGCCATTTTGGCAGGAAGGTCCCCCNAGGGTTAGACAACACCCTTGGAGGCAAGAACACATTGGGAGCAAGGCGGAGAATTCTTCTACGAGTTTTTTCCTTCCTCTTCCTATTTTTCATTGTTGGTTATGACTTTTAGTATTGTAGTTTTACATACTATTATGAATAGCTAATTTGTTATCTAGAGTTTTGATAGAACCTTTTGTAGGATAAATTCTTGTTATGTTTTTATATAATTGAGCCATAGCTTTTCTCTATTTGTTCAACTACGTTTATATTCTGGTTGATTGAAGAGCTCTCAATTAGCTGTGCCTATTTAGTATGCATAACTCGGGAGAGAGTGCATATTTAGGTAATTGTTGAACAACACCACTCCCAGAGTATATGAGGGATCAATAACCGAGGGTTTAAAGGTGGGATTAGGGATAACGAAGCCTTGGGTGCAATCTGAAGTGAGCTGTATTAAAAGCCAGCTAGCGTAGCTCGGGAGAGCGCGTCTAGTAAATTGTCGTAATTACTCGGGAGAGATTTACGGCAATAAGAGTGCTCATGATCGGTAGAGAATACTTAGGCGAAATTATAGAAGACATAGCGGGAAGGATTCCGACAATAGAGGAAATCATAACTCTAGACCTCCTTAATCTTTTCTCTAACCCTCAGTATCTTTAGTTGTTAATTTACTATTTTAATTTGTTAGTTAATTAGTTAAACATAAGAATCTTAATATCTATAAGTTAGGAATTGTTCAAGCTTGTCTTCTTGGTGATAGTGAACAGCTGTAGCTAAACCTTAGTTCTCTGTGGGATTCGACTCCGGACTTGTAAACCGGATTATATTTGCAGCGACCGCATTGTCCTTTTTATAAGGCATAGTTGGGCGTGATCAAATATACTCCTATTATAGGGAAACTTGCTTTTTTACTTTATGATATATATATTGACAAAACTAGTCAATATTTGAAGTATCCACACAAATTAAGCGTTCAAAGAATTCTAGCCAATATTTGTTAAAAGTTACTACATGATATCATATTCTGACCTCTACATCTTTAAAAATTAAAAATGAACTTGTTATATGGCATTTAAAATATATTAAAAATTTTATTTAAGGAAGTGGACAATATTTTAGAAACTGAAGACAGAAGGAAAAGGAAGATATGAATTGGAAACTACTCCTGCAATTGGTATTTTTTTCTTTTTCTTGTTCCTTTTTAGGTTCAATTATTTGAGGATCATATATCTGTTCGCGTGCTTAAATCCAAAAATAATGTTATGAGAATTGAGTCAGAATAACGAGATTCAAATGGAATTGCGATTTGCTGCGTAGTTACGTTGTGTCATGCATTTCTTTTTTTTTTTTTTTTTGAACTATTAAAATTAGATGTGGATTTAGATATTAAACTTAATGGATTAAAAAAAAATGATGAATACGACCTTTATAATTCTTAGTATTAAACGCATTGTACTTTTTAAAATTATGGGTTCTAATTAGTGAAACTCTAGTAAATTTGCATACACACACGCAAAAAAAAAAAGGGCAGTTCAATGCACTAAGCTCCGACTATGCGCAGGGTCCGGGAAAGAATCAGACCACAAAGGTCTATTGTACGCAGCCTTATCCTATATTTCCATAAGAGGTTATTTCCACGGCTTGAACCCGTGACCTCTTAGTCTCTCTCTCTCTCTCTCTCTCTCTCTCTCTCTCTCTCTCTCTCTCTCTCTCTCACATATATACCTAGGGGTGGCAAAATGGTTCAAAGAAAACAGTTAACCACCCATATTATCCACTAAAAAATGGGTTGGATAATGAACTTTTTAAAAACGGGTCAAATATGGATAAGAACCATATTATCCATTTAGAAAATGGATAACCAATGAGTAACC
>NW_017672858.1:0-72285 GCF_001879085.1 Nicotiana attenuata
GAGTGTTTTTGCCCGAATTGACTTTCTCAAGACCAATTGGGTATGCAAATTTGCACAAGCAACTAGGGTTCAAGTCGGGTATTACGATCTCTCGGTTTAACCCTTTAATTGGGGCTATCAATTCTCTTGAGTACGTCCCAATTCCTTGTTGGACCAAATTCGGAGACTTAGGCTCTCTTTCTCAAGAAGAGCTTAAGTCAACTCAACATAAACTAGTGTTTGTAACCGTTAATTCAGAAATTAACCATGAAATTGGCCCAAATAACAAACACCCATAGTCAATTTAGCCCTAAAATACAAGACCCATCAATTACCCATACTAGGGTTGAGCCACAACCCTAGCTTATGGGTCTAGCTACTCATAATTAAAGAAGAAAAACAAGAAATAGATGAAAAACAACTCATATTAATTAATTGCTAAGATAAACTAGAAGATTCAATGTTGAAATGAAGATAAAATTGCCCAAAATAGCTAAGAAAACCGAAGTCACGAGCGCAACTACCAGTCAAATCTATCTGCTTAACCTAAAAATGGAAAAGAAGCTATTTATACTAAGCTGACAATTCAGGACAAAAATGCCCTGCGGGGTTAGTGCGAACCGCACAAAATGGACTGCGGTCCGCACTAGGCTTAGGACTTGACAAAACTGCTCTCTGAACTTGGGCATCGCGGACCGCAGAGAATGGACTGCGGCCGCGGAGGCTTCTAGTGCGGTCCATATTAAATGGACCGCGGACCGCATTGGCTTGCCACTTGGAATTTGCAGCTCTCTGATTCTTCTCACTGCGGACCGTAGAGAATGGACTGCGGACGCGTTGATCTCAGTGCGGACCGCACAAAATCCTAGTGCGGCCGTACTGCCTCTTTTCCTGAAAATCACCCTCTCTGAATCTCCTTGTGCGGACCACACAGAATGGTGTGCGGCTGCATTGGGACTGTTCTTCCTGAGCTTTGTCTTGTCTTGGTACTTGTGCAAGTTTCACTCCTTTTGAGCTGATCTTTGACATCTTGTCACTTTGTTGATCAAACCTGCAATCAAGCACAACTTATGAGCCTTTTGGGACTATTCTGTACAAATTTCCAGTCAAAACATAAGCAAGAAGGAATATAAAATGTATCAAAATCACTAGTTATCAACTCCCCCAAACTTAAGCTTTTGCTTGTCCTCAAGCAAACAAAATAAGACCCACCCCTTAAGAGAGTGTCCAAGAAAATCTCAGCTGTCCTAAAGTGACCTCATCTAGCATCAATTGGGGCTAACAATTGCCCTCAATACAAATGAATCATTAACAACTTTTACTCTTTGAAACACCATGGATTAAGTGCGACACAGGAGCATCAAGAGTTGACTCAACACATCAAAGAACTCTTTTCTATTACTTTGTTCATTGTGGAACCCAGACTCACACATCCTCAACTTCCCTAAGCAAACCTCACCTTTAGAATAGTGGCACTCAGAACGAGGTCAATGGAAGTTTACTCATCTCTCTCAAGAAAAAGTCACAAGTCCGGCTCTAGGTACCATATGCTTGCCTCTTATGTGAGTATCCACTAATGTTCGCTTCATTCAACTCAAGATCATATAGGGCTTTTGTGGAGACATTGTGAAGGCTTTTGGTTCAGGGTAGGAAATGTTTTGGTCTAAGTAGGTTCCATCTTCCTTTAAGCACTTCTTTTGATTCGTTTGGCACACATTCCCTTGACTCTTTGAGTCATTTCACTTCTTTCTAAGGGGTTAGAGAGATACACTGTCACTCTTTCTTATGCATTTCAAACCTTTTCTCCTTTTTCAACTTTCCACACCTTTCATTCTTTGCTTTTCTTGAATCCCTTTTTATTCTTTTTCATATTGAACATTCTTTTTGTCTTTTTGCTTTTCTTTCATTTTCATTGCCTTTCATTTTCTTCATTTTTGTGCCTTTTTACCACTTTTTTGCAATCCTTGTCTCTCCCCCCCCCCCAACTTATACTTTTGCCATGTGCTAAAGGAAAGATCGGGTGCCAAGAGAGTGTATCTTTTAGAACGGGTATAGGCTTGTATCATGGTTCTTGAAGGAAAAAGGTCTAAGGCTCAAAAGGGTTGACTAGGGATATTATCATTGGTAGGTTATGGATGTGTTCAACTATCATTTGGACCAAGGAGAGCCTATAATCATGTCTCAAGTCAAAATTCACTTAGGATTTCACCTCAACAAACATTCAGGGCAAGTTCTAGACCAATGGCTCGGGACTTGGACTTACAATGCGATTACTCACCACACAAGCTATGAGATTGCTAAAGACACAGAGTCGGGGGCCCACAACGACCTTAGATAAGATTTGAGCACACAATGGTCCCGAAAAACCACTTGATAATTATCGGTCAACACAAGAGTCTTAAGGTCACTACTTTCACCATCCTAAACACAACAAATTGTTTTTGACCATAAGATCAAAGGCAAATGTGCTAGGCCCAAATGATTCTTTGCTTGAGGCACCCTTAAATACTAACTACTAAAAACAAAAAGAAAAATGGACTCAAACCCTTAAGAAGGTTGTCACGCCATCCATCATTGGGAAGAGCCACCCGGTTCACACAAACTCCACCTTTGGAAAGAACCGTGGCATTAAGAAAACCAAAGGCTTATTGCAAACTTTCGAAACAAGAAGCTACGAATAACAAATAAGAAGCTAAGAACGAAAAACTTGTGGAAAGTAGAATGAATATATACAGAAGGGGATTTTAATATACAATAGATGGGATGAATATGTACAATGTAACATAACTTTATATACAGACCCAAAGTAAAATAAAAGTGCGATAAATGTAACGAAATGTTAAAATTATATACAACCCAAAGATGAAAAGATAAAGAAAGCATAAAAAGTATCAAATATATATACAGTTATCCGAATGAATCCATGAAATAAAAAGTAGGGCCTACCTCCTCAAATGAAAGTTGGCATTGTCCCCAATGCCAACTAAACCAAGTAAAGCATCAAAAGAGAAAGGAAAAGGGATATAGGGACTCCCTATGGCCTGTCTGTCTGCATGGGCTCCTGAGTGGTCCCAGGGTCCTCACTATGCTCGGCAACCTCAGACTGGTTCCCATGCCCGCTGATGTGCTGCTGGGACCTTGGCCTGGACCTGGACAGGCTCCTAAAGTGCATCATGTGGCTGACTGGAGGAAGCCTCCGGTGGGTCGGCTAACTGGATGACTGCATCATCCGCTCTGGGAATCATCCTCTTCCTCTTGGGAGGCCTCTGTGACTGCTCTGGCTGGGGATGAACTGCTGGTACTAGGTCCTGGAGCAGTAAATCTAAAGGCAACTGATCTGCCTTTAGTCTGTCAACATTAGCTCTCAGCTCATTCACGTACTCCTTGGAGGCCCGTGTCTTCCTCAGTTTCTTGTGCTCCCTAGCAAGCTCTTTCAGAGCCTTGCTATGTGAATCAACTGCATCAGTAAGCACCTTCTAAGTGTCGAGGATTTTCTTTTGGTTGTCTAAAATCTCTTTGAGAGCATCCTCTATCGACTGGGGAACCTGTGGGTGTGAAGGTGCCGACTGAGCCTCTACCGTGGTAGTGAGAGTGGACAACCTGGATGACGCAGTCTGCATCCAGTTGTTTATACTAAGAAGAGCCTGGCTCAATCGGTGGGAAGTTATTGGATGTTCACGGGAAGATGTAATCTCCGGGTCCATTGAGGTGGATGGACCGGGAGGAATAGTAGTGGAAGTAGAGGCAGGCTCAGAAGGGGTCACTACCACAACTGGCTCTTCAGACTTGCCAGTTGGAGTAGTAGCCGTACTCTTGATGTTCTTGCTCTTGGGGTTATTATCCCCCTGCATGTTGTACCAAGAAAATGGGGCCTTCGCTTTGACCTTAATGTTGAAGGGACTCTTTTCCACTTTCAGATCCCGGAAGTACATAGTGAGAAAATTGGGGAACGGATAGTTTCTGTCATGCTCAGCACCCACAATTGTAATTATTCTCGACATCACATTTCCCACATTGATTGGGTACCCCGCCAAAACTGCCGATGAAGAGGTAGGGAGTTGTCATGAGTCGTGGGGTCCAACCTGCTACATACAAATGTCTTCCACCCCCTTGCCTCAAAGTTCAAACTACGCCTCAAAATCTTGACGCCCGCAGTCAACCAGTCGGGGGTGGTACCCGAGATTGCCAGGTACTGTGCCAACCATGGACGGACATCCTCACCCAGTTCCTTCTTTTCCATGTATAGGGTCTCGTCCTCCTTATCAAAGCCAAGGTAGTCGTTGATTGTCTTCCCGTCAAACAACACATTCAGATTTCGCACCTTGGTCACCTTGGTACCCTTTTTGATATGGGAAACGTTGGTGTAGAATTCTTTGACCAAGTGCTCATTGGCATCTACACAGCCAGACAAAAAGTGCTCCCAGCCAACTCTCTCCCTAAACTGCCTCCTCATATGCTACCTCACTCACGAACCGGTCTTGCCACACCTCCGAGTTTCTAGTTCTAGCAATCCCACCAACCTGAGGTTCACCTCCTTCTCCTCCTACTTCCTCATTTCCTCCTACTGCACCCTCTTCAGATAATGAAGCTGTGAGAGAGGTGGAGTATTCCCCACTACCTTCAACTGACCCTTCAGGCGACCCAGAAGATACATTCACTGACGCTTGGGCAGTGGGGGGAGGTGGAGGAGTGTCTGTTAGCCTGAACCTCTCCGGCCAGTCTTCCATGTATCTGGCATGGAGTCTGAAGAAATCTCCCGGGAGGGATCATACTCACTCCCCAAGGACTGGGAAGCAGCTCTATCAGCAACCTTTATCAACTTTCTTGTCTTTTTAATACTTTATCGGGCTTGAGGAGTTAGTTTTATCATTTTCTGCTTCCCGCCCCGAGAGGATTCTCCTCTGCCCAGTTGTTTAGTGCCTTTACCTCGTTGTTTCACCATTGTCTGCAAACACAATTCAATACGCTTGTTAGTATCAATAGAAGCAGTTAAAAGCAGTGTTACAGAAAGAGTTGTAGAACATACAAGAAAAATTGCAGACAGTTTTCAGAAGCCACCCAGTGCGGACCGCACAAAATGGTGTGCATGGGTCAATGCGGACCGCACAAAATGGCCATGCGGTCCGCACAGAGGTGGGATTCAGACTACCCACACTCTGTATCTAGGCAGTGCGGATCGCACAAAATGTAGTGCAGCCGCATAGGGACCAATGCGGTCCGCACAAAATGTAGTGCGGCTGCAGTCCCTGAGATTCCGTTTTCAGAACTTTCATCAATGCGGTCCGCACAAAATGGTACTGCAGACCGCACAGGGGCACTGCGGACCGCATAGAAACGACCGCGGTCCGCACTGAGTGCCCAGCTGGGGCACTAAATTAGGGTTTAACGTATTTTTGATTTTAAGCCAAAATTTACACCTAATTAGTGTCCCTACATGTTGCCCAGTGTATTCAACTAACTAAGTCTACATTAATAAAAAATGTAACTACCCTAACCTACACAATTGAAGAAATTACGGGATGTATAGAGAGGAAAGCAAGAAAAACAAAAATAAAAAGAAATTAACAAATGAGAACAATTAAAAGGAGTGTAATGGTACCAGATGTGAGATGAAATGAAGCTAATCAGTTCCAAACAATTAACTACGAGCAAAAGGAAGTGATGAATAGTGTTTGTATTAGTTCTAAGAGTCAGGGTTCGAAACGGGTAAAAGGAGGGCCTCAGGCCCTATTTATAGAAAAGGACCTGGGGCCCAGTCACACCAACCAGTGCGGACCGCACAAAATTTACCGCGGTCCGCACAGCACATCAATTTCAAGCTTGAGGAGGCAACACACAGCGGTCCGCACAAAATGGACTGCGGCCGCAGTGGTCCACCGCGGACCGCACAAAATGTAGTGCGGCCGGAGTGGCAAACTTCAGAGAGGTCACATTTTACCCTTCACCAGTGCGGTCCACACAGAATGTAGTGCGGCCGCACTAGCAACTTCAGAGACCTGAACACTTTTTTCCTCTATGTTCTACACTGCATCAACATAGTCCTGTAATACCTCACAACCAGTTAGCCCAAAAATCAATCCTACACTACAATGAAAATCAAATAAAAACAAGGAGAAAAACACATAGGTTGCCTCCCAAGAAGCGCCTGATTTAACGTCGCGGCACGACGCAGGTTAGCATCACATCATTTGAAATGAAGGAGTGCCACCATGTGGCTGTCATTAATTTTTCCCAAGTAATGCTTGACCCTATGCCCATTCACTCTAAAAACTTCCCCACTTTTGTTCTTTAAATCAAGAGCACCAAACGGGGTCACACACACTACTTCAAATGGTCTGCTCCACTTTGACTTCAGCTTTCCCGGGAACAACCTTTGTCGAGAATTGAATAAGTGCACCAAATTTCCCACCTTTAACTCCTTGCCCCGAGTATATTTGTCATGAAGATATTTCATTTTATCCTTATACAAGGACGAACTAGAGTAGGCATGGAATCTAAATTCGTCAAGTTCATTGAGTTGCTCAACCCGGAGATTTGCAGCCACATCCCAATCAAGGTTAAAGTTTCTCAAGGCCCACATGGCCTTATGCTCTAACTCAACCGGTAAATGGAAAGCTTTCCCGAACACCAACCGATACGGAGACATACCAATCGGAGTTTTGTAAGCAGCCCTATACGCCCATAGAGCATCATCCAGCTTCTTAGACCAATCGGTCCTATTTGCATTGACCGTTTTAGACAGAATATTCTTGATTTCCCTGTTTGAGACTTCAACTTGGCCACTCGCCTGAGGATGATAAGGAGTAGACACTTAATGGTTGACACCATACTTGGCAAGCAAGGTGTCAAAAGCTCTATTGCAAAAATGCGATCCTTCATCACTTATAATTGAAAGAGGAGTGCCAAACCTTGTGAAAATGCTCTTCTTTAGAAATGCAACCACACTCCTAGCTTCATTGTTGGGCAAAGCCACAGCCTCGACCCATTTTGAGACATAATCAACCGCTACAAGAATGTAGGTGTTTCCGTACAAGCTTACAAATGGGTCCATGAAATCGATATCCCATACATCAAAGATATCCACTTCTAGAATGGTGTTTAGAGGTATCTCATCTTTCTTCAAAATACCGCCCGCTCTGACATTGGTCACACCTTCTCACTAAATCCCTTGCATCTTTGTACAAAGTTGGCCAATAAAATCCATAACATAGAACTTTCGAAGCTGTCCTCTCCCCTCCATGATGGCCACCATAGGGGGAGGAATGACAAGCCTCTAGAATGCTCGATTGCTGCTCCTCAAGTACACACCTCTGGATCACTCCGTCGGTGCAAATCTTGAACAGGTATGGCTCATCCCAATAGAAGTCCAGACTATCCTATTTGAGCTTCTTCCTTTGGTTAGAAAAGAGCTCACACAGGATGATTCCAGTCACAAGGTAATTAGCAACATCCACAAACCATGGCATATAACTCATCGACACAGAAAGTAGCTGCTCATCGGGAAATGCATCATTGATCTCTAGGCTATCACACGGCCTTCCGTCTTCCTCCAAGCGGGACGAGTGATCCGCCACTTGGTTTTCACAACCTTTCCAGTCCACAATTTCAAAATCATACTCTTTGAGTAATAAGACCCATCGCATCAGTCTGGCTTTGGAGTCTTTCTTTGTCATCAAATACCTAAGAGCTGCATGATCGGTGTGCACTATGACTTTGGCTCCCATAATATATGGCCGAAACTTTTCCATTGCGAACACAATAGCCAACAATTCTTTCTCAGTCACCGTGTAGTTCCTTTGAGATTCATTCATTGTCTTGCTGGCATAGTACGCCGGATGAAAAATGTTGTTCACTCTTTAACCCAAAACTGCCCCAATCGCAACATCACTCGCGTCGCACATGAGCTCGAGAGGCAAGCTCCAATTGGGTGCGGTAATGATCAGGGTGGTGGTCAACTTATGCTTGAGAAGTTCAAAGGCTTGCATACATCCCTCATCAAACACGAACTTTGTGTCCTTTTCTAGCATCTTGCACAAAGGATTCACTACCTTTGAAAAGTCCTTGATAAACTGCCGGTAGAACCCCGCATGCCCAAGAAAACTTCTAACCCCCTTGACAGAAGTGGGGGGAGGAAGTCTTGAAATCACCTCAATTTTTGGTTTTGTCAACCTCAATACCATTCTTTGAAATTTTATGACCCAACACTGTGCCCTCCTTAACCATGAAGTGGCATTTTCCCCAACCAAGACAGAATACTTGGAGTGCAAATACAGTGACGGGACCCATGATGCAGATGTAGAGGTTAAGCTTGATGCTCAAGTTATCCCCAAGAGAGCGAGTTTTAAGTATCTCGGGTCTATTATCCAGGGTAACGGGGAGATTGACGAAGATGTCGCACACCGTATCGGAGCAGGATGGATGAAGTGGAGGCTTGCTTTCGGTGTTTTGTGTGATAGGAATGTGCCGCTAAGACTTAAGGGTAAGTTTTATCGATGGTGGTTCGACCGGCTATGCTGTATGGGGCTGAGTGTTGGCCAGTCAAGAACTCCCACCTGCAGAAGATTAGAGTAGCAAAGATGAGGATGTTGAGATGGATGTGTGGGTGTACCAGGAGAGATAGGATTAAGAATAAAGCTATCTGGGACAGAGTGGGAGTAGCCTCTGTGGAGGACAAGATGCGGGAGTCGAGGCTGAGATGGTTCGGACATGTTAAGAGAAGAAGCATTGATGCTCATGTCAGGAGGTGTGAGAGGTTGGCTATGGATAGCTTGAGAAGAGGTCGAGGTAGGCCTAAGAAGTACTAGGGAGAGGTGATTAGACACGACATGGCGCTGCTTCAGCTCACTGAGGACATGACCCTTGATAGGAGGGTGTGGAGGTCGAGGATTAAGGTAGAAGGTTAGTAGGTAGTTTATAGTTGTTCACCGATAGTCTTAGTAGCATGCATGTCCTTTCATATTCTTAGATTTCTATTACGTTATGTGGTTGTGTTCGCCTCAGGTATTGTATTCCCTGCTGCTATTATTTGGTACTACTTATCCTTTATCCCCCCCCCCCCTTTCTTTTCTCTTCCTTCCTTACTTTCCACTTCTTCTTCTTGTCCTTCCTGAGCCGAGGGTCTATTGGAAATAGCCTATCTACCTGCATTAGGTAGGGGTAAGGTCTGCGTACAGACTACCCTCCCCAAACCACACCTGTTGGGATCAAACTGGGTTTGTTGTTGTTGTTGCAGCACAAGATTGGTATCTTCACACCGGGCCAACACTCTATCCAGATTTGTCAGACACTCATCAAATGAATCACCTACAACACTGAAGTCGTCCATGAGCACCTCCAAAATATCTTCCACCATATCGGTGAAAATGGCCATCATACACCGTTGGAATGTTGTCGGTGCATTGCACAACCCAAAGGGCATCCGAGAGAAAGTAAAGGTGCCATATGGACAAGTAAAGGTTGCATTGTCCTGATCCTCTAGAGCTATTAAAATTTGATTGTACCCCGAATAACCATCCAAGAAGCAATAGAAGGCACGCCCAGCAAGACGATCAAGCATCTGGTCAAGGAAAGGACATGGGAAGTGATCCTTGCGGGTCACCTTGTTCAGCTTGCGGTAGTCCATGCACACCCTCCATCCGGTTACTGTCCGGGTTGGGATAAGTTCATTATTAGCATTGGTCACCACGGTCATACCACTCTTTTTCGGCACACATTGCACCAGTAAAGTCCACGAGCTGTCAAAGATAGGGTACACCACACCGGCATCTAACCACTTGATTACCTCCTTTTTCACAACTTGTTGGATTGCCTCGTTCAGCCTCCTTTATGTTCCAAGGAGGGTTTTGCATCATCTTTCAGAATAATCTTGTGCATACAGAATGCGGGGCTTATTCCCCTAATATCAGCTAAAGTCCATCCAATTGCTTTTTTCCGCTTTTTGAGCACCGCCAATGTGGCATCTACCTGCAGATAGTAAGACAAGAGGAAAGAATAACTGGTAAAGTTGAATTAGGGCCTAAGAATTCATACCTGAGGTGTGGAGGCAATGGCTTCAACTCCAACACCAGAGGTTCCTCAATTGAAGGCTTTGTTGGAGGGATCTTTCTATTTTCAAGATCCAAAGAGAGTTTCCTAGGCTCATAAGAATAAGAACCCATTCCATGTAAAGCATTCACGCACTCCACTCGACCCTCATCATCATTGACATCAAGATTCAACAATACGGCCTCCAAAGGGTCCTCCACATTAATCATTGCACTGGTATCATCAATTATCACAGTCGTGACAAGATCCACAAATGAACACACTTCTGTACAATTGGGCTGCTTCATTGACTTGCACACATGAAAAATGAGCTTTTCATCACCCACCCTGAAAGTGAGTTCCTATGCTTCCACATCCACTAGAGCCTTCCCCGTAGCAAGGAAAGGTCTCCCTAATATGATCGGGACCTCACAATCTACCTCACAATCCAAGATCACAAAATCAGCTGGCAAGATAAATTTTTTCACCCGGACGAGCACAACATCAACAATACCCAATGGTCGCTTCATTGATCTGTCTGCCATTTGCAATCGCATGGAAGTTGGCCTCGGTGGCCCAATACCCAAAGTCTTGAAAACTGAGTAGGGCATTAAGTTGATGCTTTCCCCAAGATCACATAAAGCTTTAGCAAAGTCATCACTCCCTATAGTGCAAGGGATAGTGAAAGCACCGGGATCCTCTAACTTCGGAGCCATTGAATGTACTATAGCACTAACTTGGTGGGTCATCTTGATAGTTTCACAGTCCATGGATCTTTTCTTTGTCACCAAATCATTCATGAATTTAGCATAGCCAGGCACCTGCTCTAAAGCCTCTACCAAAGGAACATTAATGGATAAGCTCTTCATCATGTCAATGAACTTTTTGAATTGATTCTCATTTTTCTGCTTGGCTAGCCTCTGAGGATAAGGGGGAGGTGGCTAGGCAAGGATGCCTTGGCTTTTGGCACAACCGGCTCCGGCATGTCTATGACTTGCTCCCTAGACGGGTTCACATCACTTTGTGTTTCCACCTAGGCATCTTGAATATTGATCCTCACTTCTTGATTCACATTCTCATCAACCACATTCTCAACTACAAAAGGAACTTCATCTTCTTGCAACTCAACTTCATCACCCAAAACTTGCTTTTGTTTAGAGGCATTCACATCACCGCCTCTTCCACTCCGTGTAGTTACTGCCATAACATGATTGTTGCCTCCCTTTGGGTTCACTACCGTATCACTCGGTAGAGCCCCCTTAGGGAGAGTCTTCAAAGACTGTGAGATTTGTCCTAGCTGGACCTCCAAATTTCTAATTGAAGTATTGTGAGAAGCCAATTGCGCATCGGAGACAGCATTCTTTTTCATCATCTGTTCAAACATCATTTCAATTCTACCTATTTCATTGTTGGAAGAACTAGGACCCTGGGATGGAAAAGGTGGCGGGTTGCTCGGTTGTTGGTACATTGGGGGCCTTTGAAAGCCTTGCCCCTGATTTCCTTGGTTATTGTTCCATCCACCCTGGTTGTTGTTGTTTCCACCCCAATTGTTGTTGTTGCCCCAGTTTCCTTGATTGTTCTGATTGTTGTTTTGATTTCCCCAATTGTTGTTCCCTTGTTGTTGATTGTTCCAATTATTTTTTCCTTGTTGTTGGTTACCCCAATTTCCCTGGGATCTCCACTATTGTTGTTGGTTAGACGAATTTCCTCTTTGACCTTGGTAATTATTCACATATTGCACCTCTTTGTTCTACCCATCAGAACAATCATCTTGGAATCCACCACAATTATTGTAAAATTGATCCGAATTACCTTGGTTCTGTTGACCTCTCTGTCTTCTATTGTTCACAAGCATGTTAACACCCTCCATGGCATTTACTTGGCGTGGATTCTGAACTTGTTGCAACTGTGCCTTTGCTAATTGGTTCATTGTTGTTGTAAGTTCAGCTATAGCCTGACCATGGTCATGTAGTTCTTTGTGCAAATGAGTGACCGTTGGGTCACCCTGTGGCACATTGGATCTACTTTGCCAAGCGGAGGATGTGTCATCCATTTCATCAAGAATAGCACAAGCTTCATCATAAGGCAGCTTCATGAAATTACCCCCAGCCAATTGATTCACTATGCATTGATTCGTTGTATTGATGCCCCAATAGAAGGTCTGTTGTATCATTGCCTCTGTCATATCATTGTTGGGGCATTCTTTCACCATAGTTCTATATCTCTCCCAAATCTCATGCAATGGTTCGGTGGGCTCCTTCTTGAAGGCTAAGATCTCATCCCGTAGTGCTGCCATGTGCCCTGGTGAGAAAAATTTGGCAATGAACTTATCCGCCAACTCATCCCAATTTGTGATGGAATGGTTAGGAAGTCGCTCAAGCCAATCCAATGCTTTCCCCCTAAGTGAGAATGGGAAAAGCCTCAATCGAAGTGCATCCTCGGACACATTGGTTTGCTTGCTCCCCCAACAGGTATCCACGAACCCCTTAAATGTTTGTAAGCATTCTGAGTGGGAGCACCCGTGAAGTACCCACGCTGCTCTAACAACGTCAGCATCACGTTGGTTATTTGAAAATTGCCCGCCCGGATCCGAGGCGGAATAATTGCACAGGCATAGCCTTGGTTTGGAAGAACTCTAAGAGCCACTCTTGGAGGTGGCGGAGGAGGGTCTGGNAACTTCAGCTGCCAAAACCCAATTCAAATCTTCCGCCAACCATCCGAAATCACCCCGAGGCCCCCGGGACCTCAACCAAAGGCACCAACAAGTCACATACCACTCTCCAAAGTTGTACCAATCTTCAAAACACCTCAAACAACACCGAATCAATCAAATCACATTGAATTCAAGCCTAAAGTTCTAAAATCTTCCGAAAAAAAGCTTTTGATCAAAAAGTCTATCAAACCACGTCTGAATGACCTGAAATTTTGCACACACATCCCAAATGACACAATGGACCTACTGCATCTTTCGGAATTCCATTCCGATCCTAATATCAAAATCTCACATATTAACCGGAAAATGCCAAAATTCTAATTTCGCCAATTCAAGCCTAAATCTACTCCGGACCTCCAAAACACATTCCGATCACACTCCTAAGTCCCAAATCACCTCCCGAAGCTATCTGTATCATAGGTATTCACATACGAGTCCTATTTCACATAAGTCAATATCCGGTTGAGTTTTCCAACTTACGCTTTCTTAAAGGAGACTAAGTGTCTCAAACCTTACCAAAATCTCTCCGAACCCGAGCCAACCAACCCGATAACACATAACATAGCTGAACAAGATGATAAGAACCAGAAATGGGGGAAACGGGGCGGTAACTCATGAAACGACCGGCCGGGTTGTTACAATTAGTTTTTAAGTTAACAAAAATCTTAGGATACATAAATTTATCTCCATAAAAAGAGTATTAGTGGTGAAAAAAATGAACAAAATTAGTTAAAATTAGATTTAAGAATAAAATTAGTAAAAATACAAACTTAAAATAATAAGGATTAAATAATGAAAGATAAAACATATTCTAAATAAGTTGTCATAAATTATTATTATTATTATTATTATTATTATTATTATTATTATTATTATTATTATTATTATTATTATTATTATTATTATTCCAAAAATGGCAACTTTTACAGTTTCTATATACTAAGTTAATAGTTGTAAAATAGTAACTAAACATCAGTTATTTTTATATTTTATATTGTCACTTATTAGTTTTTTCTATGAGATATAAAACCAACCTCATCATTTCTAAAGACCAAAAGATTCAATTTTTCAAATTATTTTAGTTATCTTCGTTAATAAAAGTATTTTATGTTATTTGTTTGTTTTCAGTATTAGGCTATAGAAACGACAATAATTTTTGTAAGATATTCCCATATAAATTCTTATAAATCACAATAAGGTATATGAGGATTTCTATTGGCGAGATTCCTTCCGTTATTGAGCTAACAAAATGTCATGACCCCAAATATCCCGATCGTGATGGCGCCTATCACAGTACTAGGCCAGCCGAAACAACACGAACCACATGGAAGATCTTTTGTAAAATTTACTCTTTTCCTAAACAGATTTAAGTCTCAATTCTTTCATTTTTAAATATCATGAGAAATACGCAGAAATAAGTACGAAAATACAATCAACACAGCCCGAATCTGGTATCACTAGTCATGAGCCACCAATTAAGTCTGAAATATAAAGAATTAGGATAGGAAGGAGAAAGGCAGGGCTGCGAACGCCGTGCAGCTACCTTGCTAACTCCGGAAAATACACAGAAGCTGTTGAAAGCTCAGAAACACCTGAATCTGCACAGAAGGTGCAGGGAGTAATGTGAGTACGCCAACTTAGTATGTAATAAAAGTAAATAAAGACTGAGCAGTAAGAAATCACATAATCCACGTCATAGCACCACAGCGGGTACATTATGTTTCCAAAACAGGATACAAATCAAATCATCTCGTTAAACTCCAATTTCAGTAATATCCTTTGAAAAATAACTTTCTAACAGTTTCAATGGAGTTTCGATGTAGTTTGTAGTGAAAGTGATGAAAATCGTAATCGGCCCCTTGGGCTAAAATAAATCATAAACAGCCCCATCTAGCTAACCCCTCGGTCATTCATATACATCACATAACATGAAGATCTCAGTGGAAATAAAAAAACCAATTCAGTAATTTAATTCCAAATATCTCGTAAAAATTCCAGTTTCAATGAAAGTTGTTCAAAACATTTGTTTAACATTCTCAATAGAGGCTCAGTATAAAGATGAGTGAAAACAGTAATTTCATAAAACAAGCCCCTCAGGCAAAGCATCACTCGTATACATGTATATATAGCCCCTCGGCCAAGCCTCTCAGTCACTCATGACTCAACTCTCATCAGTCAGCGCTCACACTCAGCACTCACGCTCAATAGGTACCATATAATAACTGTTGTGGCGTGCAGCCCGATCCATATATCGCTGCGGCGTGCAGCCCGATCCATATATATAGTCGATTGCGCTCACTGGGGGGTGTGCAGACTCCGGAGGGGCTCCTACAGCCCAAGCGCTATATCGCTGCGGCGTGCAGCCCGATCCAATATTGCTGCGGTGTGCAGCCCGATCCGTATATCTATATAATATCGCCGCGGCACGCAGCCCGATCCACAAATATATATAATATTGATGCGGCGTGCAGCCCGATCCATAAATATATATAATCCTCACCACCAGGCCCTCGGCCTCTCTCATTCATCAACCTCACAATCAGACCCTCGGTCCCTCTCAGTCATCAGCTTCACAAGCCACTCCGGCTATCATTAACAAAGGGTGCTCAGCCCAAAAATATCATTTATAGCATCGAAACTGAGTAAATAAGGCTGAGTTAAGAAATTAGTAAAATGTAGCATGACTGAGTGTAGATATTAAACCAAAACAGTGAAGAAAACAGTAGTAAAAAGCCCCTAAGGGTCCAAACAGTTGGCACAGGGCCCAACTATGGCATTCAGCCCAAAACATAGTAATATTTTTCCAAAACACAATGATATCAAACAATTTTCAATCAAATACGCGACTTAGCAGTCGCACGGGATGGACCAAGTCACAACCCTCAACAGTGCACGACCCCACGCTCGTCATCTAGCGTGTGTGTCACCTCAAAGTAGCACCACGATGTGAAATCCGGGGTTTCATACCCTCAGGACGACATTTACAATTATTACTTACCTCAATCCGGTCCAAACTCTAGCCCGCGATGCCTTAGCCTCTCGAATCAGCCTCAACTCGGCCCGATTCTATCCAAAATCAGAATCATAACATCAAAATAGGCTAAAGGAATAAAGCCCACGCGAAAATAACCAAATATACTCTAACCCGAAATTGGCCAAACCCGACCCCAGGCCCACATCTCGGCATTCGATAAAAATCACAACACTAGAATCCTTATCCTTCCATGAGTCTATATATACCAAGATCATCAAAATCGGACCTCAGATGGCCCCTCAAATCCCCAATTTAACTCTCCAATTTCAAGCCCTAATCTCCCAACTCTTTCTCTAATTTTCCCACTAATTTTCATGATTAAATAATGAAATTATCACCATAAACACAAGATACAAAGCCCAAGTAGCTTACGTCTCCGTCAACACTTGATTCCCTCTTGAAATCACAGCTTGGAGCTCCAAAATCGCACAAAAATGATGAAGAAATGACTAAAAATCGCGAAGGGGCCTTTAATATACATTCTGCCCAGCACTCTCGCACCTGCGGCGCCTATCACACACCTGCGGGCCGCTTCTGCGGTCAAAATAACCGCACCTGTGGTTTTAACTTAAGTCACGAAGACCGCATCTGCGCCCGGGCACCGCACCTGCGGTCCAGCAGATGCGTCCAAATAACCGCATCTGCAGTTCTTCTCCTAAAAACTAAACTCACATATGCGATCTCCTCATCGCTTCTGCGGCCTCGCACCTGCGGTTCCCAATCCGCATGTGCGGAAATGACAGGAACAGCAAATCTGCTGCACAACTCAAGTTCCAAACTTCCCGCCAACCACTCAAAACCATCCTGAGGCCCTCAGGACTTCAACCAAACAAACCAACAAGTCACATATCATCATTCAAACTCATACCAACCCTCGGAACACTCGAAACAACATCGAAACACCAAATCACCCTCGGATTCAAGCCTAAGGATTTCCAAACTTCCGAATTCCGCAATTGATCCAAAAACCTATCAAACCTCATCCGAATGACCTGAAATTTTGCACACACGTCACAAATGACATAACGGACCTACCCCAATTTCCGGACTTCCATTCCGACCCCGATATCAAAATTCCCACTGCCAACCGGAAAATGCCAAATTACCAATTTCGCCAATTCAAGTCTAAATCTACCACGGACCTCCAAATCACATTCCGGACGCGCTCCCAAGACCAAAATAACCTAACGGAGCTAACCAAAACATAAAAATCCAAATTCGATATCGAATACTAAAAACTCAAGACTGGGTCAAACCTTTTAAATCTAAAGCTTCAAGCTGAGAACCATTCTTCCATATCCATTCCGATTAACCTGAAAACCACAACCGATGGTTTACATAAGTCACAATACAAAATACGGGGCTAGTCATGCCCGAGAACTGGCGAGCGAAGTGCAAATGCTCAAAATGACCGGTCGGGTCGTTACATCCTCCCTCACTTAAACATACGTTCGTCCTCGAACGTGTCCAGAGTTGTTCCAAAAGCCAACAAATCATTGTATAACCTTACCAGGCACATACCCGGGGGTGATCCCACGTCACCCTATCTCATATAGGTCCGATAGCACAACATAACTGAAATTTTGTAATCCAATCTAGCCCATAAACCTTAGAAACAAATTTTTCCACTTCCGAAATCATCTATAAGATCAAAATCTCACATCTATACTCTGAATATGTCCGAACACGCTGCATTAAACCATAACCAAAATTCAATATGGAAATCACATGATATTCCACACAACTCACACACTCATAGCGAATAACTTCAAATCACAACAACCGCTCAAAACAATCAACTACTGATAATAAACCTCTTATCAAAAAAGCCTCATTCCAACACTTTCGTATACTGCCAATGATGAATGAAACACGCAGAAAGTCATAACCATTCCTCAAATCACAATGACCATAGTAAATCTCTAAGCCGAATATCGCTATTATCCTTCCAACATACAAATTAAATCTGAAATATAAAGAATTAGGATATGAAGGAGAAGGGCAGGGCTGCGAACGTCGTGCAGCTACCTTGCTAACTCCGAAAAATACACAGAAGCTGCTGAAAGCTCAGAAACACCTGAATCTGCACACAAGGTGCAGGGAGTAATGTGAGTACGCTAACTCAGTAAGTAATAAAAGTAAATAAACACTGAGCAGTAAGAAATCACATAATCCATGTCATAGCACCACAGCGGGTACAGTATGTTTCCAAAACAAGATATAAGTCAAATCATCTCGTTAAACTCCAATTTCAGTAAAATCCTTTGACAAATAACTTTCTAACAGTTTCAATAGAGGTTCGATGTAGTTTGTAGTGAAAGTGATGAAAATCGTAATCAGCCCCTCGGGCAAAAATAAATCATAAACAGCCCCTTCTGGCTAACCCCTCGGTCATTCATATACATCACATAACATGAAGATCTCAGTGGAAATAAGAAAAACTAAATCAGTAATTTAATTCCAAATATCTCGTAAAAATTCCAGTTTCAATGAAAGTTGTTCAAAATATTTGTTTAACATTCTCAATAGAGACTCAGTATAAAAATGAGTGAAAACAGTAATTTCATAAAACAAGCCCTTCAGGAAAAGCATCACTCGTATCCATGTATATATAGCCCCTCGGGCAAGCCTCTCAGTCACTCATGACTCAACTCTAATTAGTTGGCGCTCACACTCAGCACTCACGCTCAATAGGTACCATATAATAACCGCTGCGGCGTGCAACCCAATCCATATATATAGTCGACTGTGCTCACTGGGGGTGTGCAGACTCCGGAGGGGCTCCTACAGCCCAAGCGCTATATCACTGTGGCGTGCAGCCCGATCCAATATTGCAGCGGCGTGCAGCCCGATCCATATATCTATATAATATCACTACGGCGTCCAGCCCGTTCCATAAATATATATAATATCACTGCAGTGTGCAGCCCAATCCATAAACATATATAATCCTCACCACCAGGCCCTCGGCCTCTCTCATTCATCAACCTCACAATCAGACCCTCTGTCCCTCTCAGTCATCAGCTTCACAAGCCACTCGGGCTATCATTAACAAAGGGTGCTCAACCCAAAAATATCATTTATAGCATCAAAACTGAGTAAATAAGGCTGAGTTACGAAATTAGTAAAACGTAGCATGACTGAGTGTAGATATTAAACCAAAACAGTGAGGAAAATAGTAGTAAAAAGCCCCTCAGGGTCCAAACAGTTGGCACAGGGCCCAAATATGCCATTCAGCCCAAAACATAGTAATATTTTTCCAAAACACAATGATATCAAACTATTTTCAATCAAATACGGGACTTAACAGTCGCACGGGACGGACCAAGTCATAATCCCCAATAGTGCACGACCCCACGCTCGTCATCTAGCGTGTGTGTCACCTCAAAGTAGCACCATGATGTGAAATCCGGGGTTTCATACCCTCAGGACAACATTTACAATCATTACGTACCTCAATCCGGTCCAAACTCTAGCCCGCGATGCCTTAGCCTCTCGAATCGGCCTCAACTCGCCCCGAATCTTTCCAAAATCAGAATCATAACATCAAAATAGGCTAAAGGAATAAAGTGTCACGCCCCGAACCTGGGCCTGGACGTAACACGGCACTCGGTGCCTGACTACATGTGACCGAGCGAACCAACTGGCTGGCTGAATCAACATGTGATATCATAACATACTGAATGCGGAAGATAAACTAAAACATGCTGATATACTGAAAGTCTGGATGAAATAAATCGAAGTGCGGAAGCACTAATACAAGTCTGAAACATATATGTAGCCAACATTGCTTAACATGAAAAGGTTGTGACTCTGTCTAAGTGTTACTCTACTCTATGAAGCCTCTAATAAAATACTCAAAACACTGACTGTCTGAAAATACTGAAGACTGTAAGGTAATGATAATGCCCCGAAAGAACTGGGGATCATCAAGTAGCTGGTACGAGAATCCTAGCGCTCTGAATCGTCAACCAATAAATCATTGGCTGCATCATGAGATGCAGGCCCCGGGAAAAAGGGACGTCAGTACATTTGAATTGCACTGGTATATAAAGCAACTGATAGAAAGAATTATAATGCTGAAACTAAAACTAAGCTGATAACTAAGAATTGATGATAACTGAAATGATAACTATTGAAACTGAAACTGAAATGATAACTGATAACTGATAACTGAAATGATAACTCATAACTGAACTGAAAAAAGGAAGTAAGGATATGAATACTCCCTCTTCTGAATGATGAACCACCTGTTTATCTGAATAAATAAACTGCGGCCTCAGGCCCAAAGATACATAAAGCATTAACTGCGGCCTCAGGCCTAAAGATGCATAAAGCATTAACTGCAGCCTCAGGCCCAAAGATGCATAAAGCATAAACTGCGGCCTCAGGCCCAAAGATGCATAAAGCATAAACTACGGTCTTAGGCCCAAAGATGCATAAAGCATAAACTGCGGCCTCAAGCCCAAAGACAGGTGTTCAACATTCAGGAACTGAGAATCAAACTGCAATACATGATAGTGAAATACTAAATCACACTGAGTTACATGATACTGGAATACTAGATCATGCTGAGTTACATAATACTGGAATACTGAATAGGACTAGACTGAGACATGTATTCTTGAACTGATTATGAACACTGAAACTTCAACTGTTTATGGCATACTGAGTAATATATACTAAGACTCGGGGGCATCAAACCCAAGTCTATATTGAATACGCACTGAGCTCACAACATTCAGAATGAAAGTGGTGAACGAGTTACGAAGCTAGAGAATAGAAGTTCTACAACTATTCAAGGAACTAGGCTTAACTATATTTTTGAGGCAATTGGTAACGTCGTAAAAGAAATGTAGTGTAGGGAGAATCATTCAAATTCCCAAACATAGAGAGTTAGCCTCACATACCTTAACTTCCTGCTCTTGAGCTTAATACAACTTTCGCCAACCCTTTCAACTTTAATCTATATCAATACAAGTCAAAGGGATTCCATATTAGCAATAGTACTCATGTTTTGGTTACTTAGGCATTTTCTCAAACACTTGGTGGCATAAAGCTTCATAGCCCTCATTAATGGTGTTTCTACACCAAACAAGGCATTCTCTTGATCCTAGATAAATTCTAAAATCTCAAATTTCTTATAATCAATATCATTCTTCTTCACCCATAAGGTAAACAACACCCATAACCAATAACCAACAATCAACACCCCAAACCTATAACCGTTCATGCTTTTCTATCAAATCCATCAACTCATATCTCATGAACTAGAGTCAATAATCAATAATCGGATGCTAGAATCAATTAGAGGGTGAAGACATTACCTTTTTGAAGTTCAATCCCCTTGAATTCGAGTTCTAGTGTTCCTTCTCTCAACAATGATGTCCCAATTGAATATCTAATGATATGAAGGGTTTACCCATGTTAATAAGATGTCGGAAAATTGAAATTAACTTAGAATGACCATTAGAACTTACCTTGGGTGGTGGAGGGACCCTTAAGGAGTTAGGTTTTTGAGAGTTTTCCTTTCTAGAGCAAGTTTTTATGTTTTGGGACTGTGGGGGACGAAATAGGGCTTAAAAAATGACTCCCCAAGTCCGCCACCGCACCCCTGTAGGCCTGACCGTGGTCCCGTCCACGGTAAATAGCAGGAACACTGCCTCACGACCGCGGTCGCGGTCCGAGCGCAGTCCGGCCGTAGTGGTTGCCCATAGTTCTGTAAAATAGGTATAACGTTTTGCATAGAGCTCTGTTTGGGCTGCACAATATATAGTTGGAAAGCTGTTTCAAATTCCTACAACTTTTATCTTTTGAGTTTTCCCAGATTCCTTACACATTTTCACTAACTGCTGCTGGAAGACAGACCTTTTGTAAACTTAGTCGATTTTGTCGAATCTTATGCACCTCACTCTCCATCTTGATTTCGAAACAACTATTTTCACTAATAGTCATCCCTCTAAGACTTCATATGTCTAAAATATCAAATTAATACCCATTTAGCATATCCACACCTAGTCCCAATGTATGGGGTGTTACATTATCTCCCCCTTGGGATCATTCGTCCTCGAATGATTGTCCTGACTGTAACTTCTGCTAACTCCGGACCTTAAACGGGTCTGGTGGAAACTTGAACTTTCATTAACACTTGCATACTAAACTGAATGAATACATGATTACTGAACTGTTGAGATACTGAACTGAATGACTACTACATTGACTGAATATTGGTCTGCCATGGATACGTGAATATTGAACTAACATAGGTGTATGAATATTGAACTGGCACGAATATTTAAGTAATCTGAGTACTAAGCTGACATAAATGTCTAAGTATTGGACTAACATGAGTAGCTGAGTATTGAGCTGACATGAGTATCTGAGTACTGAACAGACATGAGTATATGAGTTCTGGAAACTTGAATTTTATAACATGACACGTGAAATACTGGTTGTACCACCACTAATTATGGTGGCAACTCCAACTCATAAGCTAGTTGACCGATCCTTCACAAGAATCTATATGGCCTAATATAGCAGGGACTATGCTTCCCCTTCTTCCAAAATCTCATAACGCTTTTCATAAGCAAACTTTCAGAAACACCCAATCATCAACTTGAAACTCTAGGTCTCTATGCCGCACACCCGAAATGGACTTTTGGCGGCTTTGAGTTTCCTTCAAATGCTCTTAAATCAACTTAACTTTCTCTATAGTCTGATAGACCAAATCGGGTCCTAACAACTCCACTTCTCCAACTTCGAACCAACCAATTGGTGATCTACACCTTCGGCCATACAGAGTTTCGTACGGTGCCATCTTGATACTAGAGTGGTAGGTTATTATTAGCAAGGTCAATGAGAGGTATGTGATCATCCCAATTACTTTTAACATCAAGGACATATCCTCAACTGTTTGAATAATGCGCTTTGCCTGGCCATCTTTTTTAGGATGAAAAACTTGTGCCTAATCATTTCTGAAAGAACTTCTAAAAGTTCATTGTAAACTAAGCACCACAGTCCGAAATGGACCACAGAGTCCTATGCAATCAGACGATTTCTTGAAGGTATAACTTGGTATAATCTCCTGCTGAATTTGTAGTCTTTACTAGCAAGAAATGTGCTGACTTGGTAAGTCGATTTACAATCATCCAATCAAATCATGCTTTTAAAATGAGCAAGATAATCCTGTTATTATTCTATATTTACCATCTCCACTCAAAATATATGTATTCTGTGGTAAAACACCAGGCTTTCTGGTGCTCGACTTTCACTTGCTGACAATTCGAACAATTGGCCACAAAGTCTGCAACGTTCTTTTTCATGTCGTTCAACCAATAAATCTCCTTGGTCATGATGCATATTTGGGGAATCTGGATGGAAAGAATACCTGGAATTATGGACTTCTAACATGATCTTCCCTTTTTAAGTCCATCTATGTCCGGAACACACAATCTGTCTTGGTACCTCAAAGTACCATCATCTCCCCCTTATTAAAAAGCCATCGTCTTATTCTTGTGAATCTCCTCTTTCAACTGCAACACGTAGGGATCATCAAATTGTTTCTCTTTCTCTTCGGCTACAAAAGGGGAGCAAGTCCTGTTCTAGACAACAACTCTATCATCTTCGGAGTCCGAAGTTGAACCGCTATCTTGGCTAAGTGGTGAACTTCTTTCACCAGAGTTCTCTTATCTACCTCAATCATGAGTTATACTTCCCACACTCGATAAACTTCTTAAGCACTTCCTGAAAACACTTCTAGAATTGTTGTGAGCTAAGTCTTTGACCAGTACTCCGAAGACTAGAGTCTCGTGCAATGGCACTACCCTCGTGACACATAAATAGGCATGATTTTATAGCTTTTCTGTGATCACTTTATCATCAATAACTAAGCTCAGTGATCATTCTACTCACTTTGTGTTTCTTACACATGTTAGACATAATCCCTGTGGTAATTATACAATCTTCCCTCATTACCGAACTGATTTTCTTTTTCATATCCCATGCTAACTATTCGGGTTTCAAATCTCTAACTGGACTTACTGAAAATTTTCACATCACCCCTTAGACCAAAGGTCTTATACTTGTGGATCCTTCTCTTTTTGTTGGGATCCAAATAACTTTCCTTATTTTCTGCAATTCTTTGCACTCTACGTCAATGATGACTCATCTTCCAACTTACTTCTGAGAAATCTATCTTACTAGGAAAGTAAATTATTCACTTAACGGAAGCTAATGTATTTAAAACTATCATACACAATCTTAATAATTTAACTCTACTCACACTGTCAATCCTGGAGAAACCACATTACGATAATTCATAAAGGCTATTCTTCTATAGTTTGTGCTCTCACTGTTAGCTGCTTTTTTTTCCACTGCCACTGTACTTTGGTTTAACTTAAACTCTTTGGGTTCTAACACGCGTTCACTATTTCAAATTTTCATCCACTCACTATAGTTAACCTGGCTAAGTGGATCAAATTTTACTCCTACTAGCTCTGCTGAAATTTCTAATTCACTGTATCAACTCAAAACTTACTTATTATCCTTTTACTAACACCTGCTAGTATCATATATTCTTCTCCTGCTTTGTATAACTAAAGTGAAACAGAAGATTATTCCTAAAATCCCTCACCATCCGACCCTATTCTACGGTTGCATCCTATCCCCTTTTTTTTTAACAATGTACATGGACCACACTTAAGGAAAGTTCATCTTTCTTAAACGGAATTAGAATATCTAACCCCAAACTTTCTATACACTTCAAAATCATATCAGACTATAAACATCTGGGGTAAACACTCAGTCACATAACCTAAGGGGAAATTGTCTTATCTTTTATCTTAAATCAATAGTTGCTTCTTATAGTAACTTACAAACGTGGTACTTTCTAATTCTGATTAGAATAAATCTGTCACGCCCCAAATTCAAGGAACATGATCGGCGCCCGACCGGGTAGCCCCCAGTCAAGCGGACCTGGGTGCCTTTCCTAACCCACGTGTTACCCCATGTTTTCCTTACTCAATATTCCAAGAGCCATATAATTAATTTAGAACACCTTTTTGCAAAACATACATACGTACATAACAGTTAATGAAATTACAAATTCTTTGCCCAACATATGAACATAGATTTACACGAGTTCTTAACCCACATCTACTGTCTACGGAGCCTCTAAAAGTATAACAGGATAATACAGTATTTGCCAGTAACAAGGCTCCGGCTATACCTTACACAAAAATTAAAATAAAACTCCGAAAACAAAGCGGCCTGAGCCACGCAGGGCCTCGAGAGGAAAGGGGCTCACCAAAAAGCTGATGGAAGACGAAGGGGGAGCTACGACCGGTGGGCTGGAGTACCTGCTACGAATCCACCTACAATCATAACACGAATGTAGCGCCCCCGGCAAAAAGGACGTCAGTACATTTGAATTGTACTGGTATGTATAACAAACTTTTCCCTATGTAACCTCAAACCATACACAAGTAACAGACAATAGAGGGAAACAACAATTGAATACACACAAGGAAAACAATCAAGGCAAACAAGTTGACAATCTCTCCTTTTCCCCATCATCATTTCCATATTTTCAATTTCACAATGTTCTCATATTTTATTTCAATAGTGATATCGATCACTTTCCACCCTTATTACCTCGGACACCCTTATCACCACAACCCACACCTTATTACTTCGTGTTGCGGCGCGCAACCCGATCCCACCGAGCAATCACAATTCACAAACAATAACACAACAACAACAATTTACAAGGAGAACAGCAACAAGTTTCAGGAACAACAACAACAAATCCCAATAACAACAGCAACACATCTCAAGGAACAACAACACAACTCACAGAGGGTTTATATGACTATCAATACCATTTCCATCTTTTTCAACAGCTTGTTATACCATTTAAATCACTACGATAATTTTCCACAACTAGCCACAAAGGATGTTACCACAGTTATCTCAATTTTACCAATTTCGATTCCTTTCAATCATTTATTCCACAGTTCTTAACACATAACACATTCGCAATCACAACTTGGTTTATTGCCATTTACTTGCACAATCATATCAGACGTCTTAACCAACAACGTTTAAGGCACAATATTTACATGAATTCACAAATGGTTCACACAAGTAAACACATACTACTCACAGGAGTTTAACTTCACAACTAATCCATGAAGATATCACATACCAAGTATTTGGACACCAAACATGGCGATTTTACAACACTTAAAGTTAGCCATGCATACCTGGAGCTGAATTCCTTTTTAATTTCTACTTCCTATTCACCAAAAATCTAGCAACGTCAATATAGTGCACAAATTAATACACATAGCTTAGAATTCAAGGTTCAAAATCACTACCCGAACATATTTAGGCTATTAACCCCTTCTTTGCACAAGTCTTTGCTCCCACCCATTTACTCCCACTAGGTTTTAGGTTATAGAAAGGCATGCATGTATGAGTTCAACCATTATTTCCAAGAACCAATGCATGAGACTCCCCCCTTAGTTTAAACCAGAAATCCAATGAAAAGGGTTAGGGATTTTACCTGCAAGAAAAGGGGGATGAAGAAAAGCTTGAAATTTCCCGGCCCGGATAGTTTTGAAGAATCAAATTTTTGGAGAAGATGATTTTATCTCTCAAGACCATCTCTTCCTCTCTCTTATTTTGTGCAGAAGATCGTTAAGGAATGAGGGGTTGGGTGTTTTATTACAAAGGGGTCGGGTTTTAAAATTTAGAAAAATAGAAGCCCGAGCAAGATCTGCGTCGCATCGCAGAATCGAAATGCGGTCCGCAGATTGGACCGCAGAAGTGCCCCCAAAACTCTGAGGGGTCTGTTTGGGTCTGCGACAGGAATGCGGTCCGCATTCCTGTTATGCGGTCGCATTATGCACCGCATAACTGACCTTCACAAATCCTTGAGGAATTTATACGGCAAAAATGCGGTCCGCATATTGGTTATGCGATCGCATAATAAACTGCATTTTCAACATTAATTTTGACAATTCTTCTGTTTCTACTCTGCGGCAGAATGCGGTCCGCATACCAACTATGCGATCGCATAATGGACCGCATTTTTGACCTCAAATTTGACTGACCACTGTTTCACTATGCGGTAGGAATGCGGTCCGCATACTAGATCTGCGACCGCATTCTGGACCGCAGAATGACATTTTTCTGGAAAATTGATTCTTTTGATTTTTAAAAGCATAGATCAATACCAAGGGTCTGAACCGCACATATTCGGAGCCGACACCACAAGTTACTAGGTTTTGAGCCCAAAATTTCTAAGATTTACCTGAGTACCCAAACCTTGTTGAAATTTCTTCCAAAAATTTGCCGTGAACTGGGCCCCCCGATCCGAGATAATAGAAAGTGGCGTGCCATGGAGCCTTACTATCTCCTTGATATACAACTTAGCATATTACTCTGCAGTGTTGGTGGACTTGACTGGCAAGAAGTGAGCTGATTTGATGAGTTTATCCACTATTACAAAAATTAAGTCGAATTTGTGCTGAGTGCGAGGTAACCCCACCACGAAATCCATGTTAATCATCTCCCATTTCCACATCGGTATTTCCATAAGCTGAGTTAGCCCACCAGGCCGCTGATGCTCGGCCTTCACTTGGTGACAATTCGGACACTTAGATACAAAGTCCGCCACACCCCTCTTCATACCGTTCCACCAATAAACCTCCTTGAGATCATGATACATTTTCGTAGAACCTGGATGCACGGAATACCTGGAATTATGAGCCTCTACCATTACCCTCTCCCGAAGCTTATCCACATCCGGAACACATAACCTACCTTGACACCGCAAAACACCATCTTCGCTGCTGAGTGAAACTGCCGAAGTCTTGTTATTCAAAACTGCTTCCTTCATCTGAGCCAATGCTGGATCAATAAACTGTTTTTCCTTGACTTCCGCTACAACTGACGATTCTGCTCCATTGTGCACCATAACATTTCCCTCGTCTGATGTCGAAATGCAAACCCCTAAACTGGCCAATCGATAAACCTCCCGAGCCAAGGGCCTTCGATCCACTCCCAAGTGAGCCAAACTACCCATGGATTTTCGACCGAGAGCGTCGTCCACCACGTTCGCCTTCCCCGGATGGTACAAAATGTTCATGTCATAATCCTTGAGCAATTCTAACCACCGCCGCTGCCTTAAATCAATTCATTTTGCTTGAACAAGTACTGGAGGCTCTTGTGGTCTGAAAATACATCCACATGGACCCCATAAAGATAATGCCGCCATATTTTCAAAGCAAACACAACTGCTGCAAGCTCCAAATCATGCGTCGGATAGTTCTTCTTGTGATTCATCAGTTGCCTTGAAGCATACGCTATAACCTTCCCATGTTGCATCAATACACACCCCAAACCAACCCTAGAGGCATCACAGTAAACAACGAATCCTTCCGTGCCTTCTGGAAAAGCCAATATCGGTGCCGAGGTCAACCTTGTCTTCAATTCCTGAAAACTTTTCTCGCAAGCGTCGGACCATTGGAACTTAACTGCTTTCTGCGTCAATTTGGTCAATGGGGAGGCAAGGGTAGAGAACCCCTCCACAAACCTCCGGTAATACCCTGCTAAACCCAAGAAGCTACGAATCTCCGTTGGGGTCGTGGGTCTAGGCCAATCTTTTACTGCTGTGATTTTCTGGGGGTCTACCTGAATCCCTTTACCTGAGACAACATGGCCAAAAAAGGCAATGGACTCCAACCAAAACTCACATTTTGAAAATTTAGCATACAATTGGTGCTGATGAAGAGTCTGCAAAACTGCCCTGAGGTGGTAGGCATGATCCTCCCGGCTCCGTGAATAAACAAGGATGTCGTCAATGAAAACAATCACGAAGGAGTCTAAAAATGGCTTGAAGACCCGATTCATAAGATCCATAAAAGCTGACGGGGCGTTGGTTAACCCAAAAGACATGACCAAGAATTCAAAGTGACCATAGCGGGTTCTGAAAGCGGTCTTGGGAATATCCTGCTCCCTAATCTTTAATTGGTGATATCCTGACCGAAGATCAATTTTGGAGAAGAATCTTGCACCTTGCAATTGGTCGAGCAACATCTATCCGAGGCAAAGGATACTTATTTTTGATTGTGACTTTGTTGAGCTGCCGATAAACAATACACATTCGGAGCGACCCATCCTTCTTCCTGACAAACAGAACCGGAGCACCCCACGGCGACACACTCGGCCGTATGAACCCTTTCTCTAACAAGTCCTTTAGCTGTTCCTTTAACTCCCTTAACTATGCTGGAGCCATTCTGTAGGGTGGAATAGATATTGGTTGCGTATCAGGCAATACATCAATCCCGAAATCAATCTCCCTATCTGGCGAAATCCCTGGAAGCTCGTCCGGAAATACTTCAAGAAACTCTTTCACGACTGGAACGGACTCGGGGGTAGACACTTCTGAAGTGGTGTCCGCCACCTACACCAAATGATAGACACACCCCTTCTTAATAATCTTTGAAGCTTTAAGGTAGGAAATAAACCTACCTTTCGGCACCACACCATTTCCCTTCAACTCAGTAACAGGCTCGTTAGGGAACTCGAACCTCATGAATCTCGTTCGGCAGTCAAGTTTGGCAAAACATGAATAAAGCCAGTCCATTCCCATAATAACATCAAAATCTACCATTCCAAGCTCGATAAGATCGGCCGTGGAAATACGACCACACACCGTGACAACACAATTCCTATAAACTCGCGCGGCTATAATAGAATCCCCAACCAGAGTCGATACCGAGAACGGCTCATGAAGTTGTTCGGGTTCTATCCCAAAGCTTGAAGCAATGAATTGGGTGACATAAGACAAAGAGGACCCCGGATCAATAAGAGCATAACAATCAATGGCCTGAACAGACAAGATACCTGTAACCACGTCTGGAGAAGCCTCTGCACTCTGGCGACCACTCAAAGCATAGAACCGGCTAGGTCCACCTCTACCACGAGCTCCACCCCTAACTGTACCACGTCCTGCCGGGGCTGGAGGACGTACAAATGATGTAGCGACTGAAGAACCGGATGACTGAGCAGATCCCCTACCCATGCCCTGACTGGGCACACGACAGTCTCGCTGAATATGACCTCTCACCCCGCATCTGAAACACACCGGGATATCCAAGTAGCAAGTCTCTGTATGAAATCTCCCATACTTGGGGCATGGAGCCCTCCCCTGCTGCAAAGATCTCCCTCCTGAACGACCGGACTGATGGGGCATCCTACTGTCTGAACCTGGTCTCATGTGGCCGCTGTGCTGATAACTATGCAGAGATGGTGGTGCACCCGCTGAGGACTGAGCATACGATTGAGACGGCCCTGACGACCCTCTCCCCTGAGTTGATCTCCCTGAGTGGCCCGCTGATCAGGCCCTGCTGCTGAGGAGCATACTTGGACAATTTCAGAACTCCATGTTGTACTCCCAAACACTCATACTGCCCTGCTTGAGGGTCTCAAACTCAGTGGCACGGGCTGCTATTTTCTCAGCAGGCAAGAACTGGTCCATGAACGCATCTACAAACTCATCCCATCTGGCCGGAGGTCCTCCGTCCCCACGGGAGTCCTCCCACATCTCGAACCATGAATACGCTGCTCCCCTCAACCTGTATGATGCCAACTCAACTCCCTCTGTCTCTGAAGCTTTCATCACTCCGAGGGTCTTATACATTTAATCAAGAAATTCCTGCGGATCGGCCTCTGGGTCTGTGCCTGAGAACTCTGGAGGGGCTAGCCGCAAAAACTGGTTATCTCTGGAACTGGCTAGATCTCCCTATCCGCTAGAGGATGTTGGGGCATCCTGAGATCTCTGGGCCTGAGCGGCCACTAACTGGGTCAACACACGGATGGCTCCCCTAAGGTCCACATCAGAAGCCTCGGGACCAGGAGCTGGAATGGTGCCAGAACCAGGAATATCAGCGGGAGGGATGGTGGCACCCTCTGCCGCTGCAGGAACAGGAACATGCTGGTCTGGGCCAGACGGGCCAGGTAGGTTCAAGGTAGGGGAGTCACTCTCACCCACGGCATCAGGTACATGATTCACAGCCATACTCGGGGTGGCATTGGCCCCAAAGCCGAGTCTAGCTCTCTTCTTAGGTGCCATTACTGAAAAAGTTTGGAACAAAGCACGAGTTAGACATAGATACTTTCACATTTCACTTCACCGCACGATACAGAATAACAAAGAAGTGGGAAATTTCCTAAATGTCCATGCAGCCCCTCACTTATAGATGTGGTCGACTTCACACAGATAAGTAGGGCTCTATTAGACACGGCTTCGAGACATCCTAGGACTCCTTTAAACCTTAGGCTCTGATACCATGTTGTCACGCCCCAAATTCGAGGGACATGACCGGCGCCCGACCGGGTAGCCCCCAGTCAAACGGACCTGGGTGCCTTTCCTAACCCACGTGTTACCCCATGTTTTCCTTACTCAATATTCCAAGAATTAGCCATATAATTAATTTTGAACACCTTTTTGCAAAACATACATACGTACATAATAGTTAATGAAATTACAAATTCTTTGCCCAACATATGAACATAGATTTACACGAGTTCTTAACCCACATCTATTGTCTACGGAGCCTCTAAAAGTACAACAGGATAATACAGTATTTGTCGATAACAAGGCTCCGGCTATACCTTCCACAAAAACAAAAATAAAATTCCGGAAACAAAGCGGCCTGAGCCACGCAGGGCCCCGAGAGGAAAGGGGCTCACCAAAAAGCTGATGGAAGACGAAGGGGGAGCTACGACCGGTAGGCTGGAGTACCTGCTACGGATCCACCTACAATCATAACACGAATGTAGCGCCCCCGGCAAAAGGGACGTCAGTACATTTGAACTGTACTGGTATGTATAACAAACTTTACCCTGAGTAACCTCAAACCATACACAAGTAACAAACAATAGAGGGAAACAACAATTGAATACACACAAGGAAAACAATCAAGGCAAACAAGTTGACAATCTCTCCTTTTCCCCATCATCATTTCCACATTTTCAATTTCACAATGTTCTCATATTTCATTTCAATAGTGATATCGATCACTTTCCACCCTTATTACCTCGGCCACCCTTATTACCTCGGCCACCCTTATCACCACAACCCACACCTTATTACTTCGTGTTGCGGCGCGCAACCCGATCCCACCGAGCAATCACAATTCACAAACAATACCACAACAACAACAATTTACAAGGAGAAGAGCAACAAGTTTCAGGAACAACAACAACAAATCCCAATAACAATAGCAACACATCTCAAGGAACAACAACACAACTCACACAGGGTTTATATGACTATCAATACCATTTCCATCTTTTTCAACAGCCCGTTGTACCATTTAAATCACAACAATAATTTTCCATAACTAGCCACAAAGGATGTTACCACAGTTATCTCAATTTTACCAATTTCGATTCCTTTCCATCATTTATTCCACAGTTCTTACCACATAACACATTCGCAATCACAACTTGGTTTATTGCCATTTACTTGCACAATCATATCGGACGCCTTAACCAACAATGTTTAAGGCACAATATTTACATGAATTCACAAATGGTTCACATAAGTAAACACATACTACTCACAGGAGTTTAACTTCACAACTAATCCATGAAGATATCACATACCAAGTATTTGGACACCAAACATGGCGATTTTACAACGCTTAAAGTTAGCCATACATACCAGGAGTTGAATTCCTTTTTAATTTCTACTTCCAATTCACCAAAAATCTAGCAACGTCAATATAGTGCACAAATTAATACACATAGCTTAGAATTCACGGTTCAAAATCACTACCCGAACATATTTAGGCTATTAACCCCTTCTTTGCACAAGTCTTTGCTCCCACCCAATTACTCCCACTAGGTTTTAGGTTATAGAAAGGCATGCATGTATGAGTTCAACCATTATTTCCAAGAACCAATGCATGAGACCCCCCCCCCCTTAGTTTAAACCAGAAATCCAATGAAAAGGGTTAGGGATTTTACCTGCAAGAAAAGGGGGATGAAGAAAAGCTTGAAATTTTCCGGCCCGGATAGTTTTAAAGAATCAAATTTTTGGAGAAGATGACTTTCTCTCTCAAGACCCTCTCTTCCTCTCTCTTATTTTGTGCAAAAGATCGTTAAGGAATGAGGGGTTGGGTGTTTTATTACAAAGGGGTAGGGTTTTAAAATTTAGAAAAATAGAAGCCCGAGCAAGTTCTGCGGTCGCATTCTGCGATCGCAGAATCAGAAGGCGGTCCGCAGATTGGACCGCAGAAGTGCCCCCAAAACTCTGAGGGGTCTGTTTGGGTCTACGACAGGAATGCGGTCCGCATTCCTGTTATGCGGTCGCATTATGCATCGCAGAACTGACCTTCACAAATCCTTGAGGAATTTATGCGGCAGAAATGCGGTTCGCATATTGGTTATGCGATCGCATAATAGACCGCATTTTCAACATTAATTTTGACAATTCTTCTGTTTCACTCTGCGACAGAAATGTGGTTTGCATACCAACTATGCAATTGCATAATGGACTGCATTTTTGACCTCAAATTTGACTGACCACTGTTTCACTATGCGGTAGGAATGCGGTCCGCATACTAGATCTGCGACCGCATTCTGCTCCATTTCCAAAAATTAACTAAAGTTGTTCTAGGAGGTAAAACATATACGAAAACACTACCATGTACAAACTTATCTTTCAAAGCATACCATCATCTGATAAATCACTTCCTGTGCCCTCCGGTGAGTCTTGGTCTTAATCCGGACCTAAAATATGCGAAGATTTTGCTATGATCAATGTTACTTACATTTTCTTTTAGCACCCATAGGCATCATTGTATACTCACCAGTCACCAGGATTTTGATACACTGAAAATTAGATATTTGGTAAACATATAACTGAATACTGGAGTACGGAATAACCACAACTTGCTAATTGAAAGACTGTATAAATGGTCACTGAGGTAAACTGGTAACCATAAGACATGATAATTGCTTTTGTACTTTCTGATAAGGTTATGCTCTAATCTGTACTACTATCCATTACATCCCACTTTTAACATCCTCTCAAGTCTCATATTTACCAACCTGCACTTCATAATTATACCCCAATGGGCAATTATCCTCTCTAGGACCTTAGGATTCTCCTACGCGTCGCTTGGGCATCCAATACACTTGGAATTCGATAGGAAGAGAAGGTTAACTATTGCTCTAAGCTTCATGGCATGATCTAGAGTAGAAAGAAATGAGACAATCCTGGATGTCTTGGTAGTTAACCGTTTATATGAGTGGCCTGCACACACATATAAAGGAAACTCCACTGGACATGGCTTCATAGACTCCCTAAGACTCTTGAACCTAGTGCTCTGATACCAAGCTTTGTCACGCCCCGAACCTGGGCCAGGACGTAACACGGCACTCGGTGCTTGACTACATGTGACCGAGCGAACCAACTGGCTGGCTGAATCAACATGTGATATCATAACATACTGAATGCGGAAGATAAACTAACACATGATGATATACTGAAAGTCTGGATGATATAAATCAAAGTACGGAAATACTAATACAAGTCTGAAACATATATGTAGCCAACATTGCTTAACATGAAAAGGTTTTGACTCTGTCTAACTGTTACTCTACTCTATGAAGCCTATAATGAAATACTGAAAACACTGACTGTCTGAAAATACTAAAGACTTTAAGGTAATGATAATGCCCCGAAAGGACTGGGATTACCAAATAGCTGATACGAGAATCCTAGCGCTCTAAATCGTCAACTTGTAAATCATTACCTGCATCATGAGATGCAGGCCCCGGGCATAAGGGACGTCAGTACATTTGAATTGCACTGGTATGTAAAGCAACTGAAAGAAAGAATTATAAATGCTAAACTGAAACTAAGCTGATAACTAAGAATTGATAATTGATAACTGAAATGATAACGATTGAAACTGAAACTGAAATGATAACCGATAACTGAAATGATAACTGATAACTGAACTGAACAAAGGAAGTAAGGATATGAATACTCCCTCTTCTGAATGATGAACCGCCTGTTTATCTGAATAAATAAACTGCGGCCTCAGGCCCAATATATATTTATATATGTGCACAAATACGGCCTCGGACCCAAGTATATGAATACATAACTGCGGCCTCGGGCCCAAAGATGCATAAAGCATAAACTGCGGCCTCAGGCCCAAAGACAGGTGTTCAATATTCAAGAACTGAGAATTAAACTGCAATACATGATAGTGAGATACTGAATCACACTGAGTTACATGATACTGGAATACTGGATCACACTGAGTTACATAATACTGGAATACTGAATAGGACTAGACTGAGACATGTATTCTTGAACTGATTATGAACACTGAAACTTCAACTGTTTATGGCATACTGAGTAATCTATACTAAGACTCGGGGGCATCAAACCCAAGTCTATATTGAATACGCACTGAGCTCACAACGTTCAGAATAAAAGTGGTGAACAGTTATGAAGCTAGAGAATAGAAGTTCTACAACTATTCAAGGAACTAGGCTTAACTATATTTCTGAGGCAATTGGTTACGTCGTAAAAGAAACGTAGTGTAGGGAGAATCATTAACATTCCCAAACATAGAGAGTTAGACTCACATACCTTAACTTTTTGCTCTTGAGCATAATACAACATTCGCCAACCCTTTCAACTTTAATCTATATCAATACAAGTCAAAGGGATTCCATATTAGCAATAATACTCATGTTTTGGTTACTTAGGCATTTTCTCAAACACTTGGTGGCATAAAGCTTCATAGCCCTTATTAATGGTGTTTCTACACCCAACAAGCCATTCTCTTGATCCTAGATAAATTCTAAAATCTCAAATTTCTTATAATTAATATCATTCTTCTTCACCCTTAAGGTAAACAACACCCATAACCAATAATCAACAATCAACACCCCAAACCTATAACCGTTCATGCTTTTCTATTAAACCCGTCAACTCATATCTCATGAACTAGAGTCAATAATTAATAATCCGATGCTAGAATCAATTAGAGGGTGAAGACATTACCTTTTTGAAGTTCAATCCCCTTGAATTCGAGTTCTAGGGTTCCTTTTCTCAACAATGATGTCCCAATCAACTATCTAATGATATGGAGGGTTTACCCATGTTAATAAGATGTTGGAAAATTGAAATTAACTTAGAATCACCATTAGAGCTTACCTTGGGTGGTGGAGGGACCCTTAAGGAGTTAGGTTTTTGAGAGCTTTCCTTTCTAGAGCAAGTTTTTATGTTTTGGGGTTGTGGGGGACGAAATAGGGCTTAAAAAATGACTCCTCTAGTCTTCCACCGCGCCCTTGTAGGCCTGACCGCGGTAAATAGCAGGAACACTGCCTCACGACCGCGGTCCCGGTCCGGGCGCAGTGGATGCGCACTGTTCTGTAAAACATGCATAACTTTTTGCACAGAGCTCCATTTGGGCTCCACAATATATCGTTGGAAAGCTATTTCAAAGGCCTACAACTTTTATGCTTTGAGTTTTCCCAAATTGCTTTAAATTTACACTAACTGCTGCTGGAAGACGGTCCTTTTGTAAACTTAGTTGATTTTGTCGAATCTTATGCACCTCACTCTCCATCTTGATTGTGAAACAACTATTTTCACCAATAATCATCCCTCTAGGACTTCATATGTCTAAAATATCAAATTAATACCCATTTAACATATCCACACCTAGTCCGAATGTACGAGGTGTTACATAAAGCCCACACGAAAATAACCAAATCTACTCTAAAATCCCCAAATTGGCCAAACCCGACCCCGGGCCCACATCTCGGAATTTGATAAAAATCACAACACTAGAATCCTTATCCTTCCACGAGTCTATATATACCAAGATCATCAAAATCGAACCTCAAATGGCCCCTCAAATCCCCAATTTAACTCTCCAATTTCAAGCCCTAATCTCCCAACTCTTTCTCTAATTTTCCCACTAATTTTCATGATTAAACAATGAAATAATCACCATAAACACAAGATACAAAGCCAAAGTAGCTTACCTCTCCGTCAACACTTGATTCCCTCTTGAACTCACAGCTTGGAGCTCCAAAATCGCACAAAAATGATGAAGAAATGACTGAAAATCGCGAAGGGGCCCTTTTATACATTCTACCCAGCACTCTCGCACCTGCGGCCCCAATTACGCACCTGCGGGCCACTTCTGCGGTCAAAATGACCGCACCTGTGGTTTTAACTTAAGTCACAAAGACCGCATTTGCGCCCAGGCACCACACCTGCGGTCCCACAGATGCGTCCAAATAACTGCATCTGCGGTTCTTCTCCTGAAGGCCAAACTCGCATCTACGATCTCCTCATCGCTTCTGCGGCCTCGCACCTGCGGTTCCCAATCGACAGGTGCGGAAATGACAGGAACAGCAAAATCTGCTGCACAACTCAAGTTCCAAACTTCCCGTCAACCACTCAAAACCATCCTGAGGCCCTCGGGGCCTCAACCAAACATACCAACAAGTCACATATTATCATTCAAACTCATACCAACCCTAGTAACACTCAAAACAACATCGAAATACAAAATCAACCTCGGATTCAAGCCTAAGGATTCCAAAATTCTGAATTCCGCAATCGATCCAAAAACCTATCAAACCTCATCCGAATGACCTGAAATTTTGCACCCACGTCACAAATGACACAACGTACCTACTCCAATTTCCGGAATTCCATTCCGACCCCGATATCAAAATTTCCACTCCAACCGGAAAATGCCAAATTTACAATTTCGCCAATTCAAGTCTAAATCTACCACGGACCTCCAAATCACATTTTAGATGCTCCCGAGACCAAAATCACCTAATGGAGATAACCAAAACATAAAAATCCAAATCTGATATTGAATACTAAAAAGTCAAGACTGGGTCAAACCTTTCAAATCTAAAGCTTCAAGTTGAGAACCATTCTTCCATATCCATTCCGATTAACCTAAAAACCACAACCGACGGTTTACATAGGTCACAATACATAATACAGGGCTAGTCATGCCCGAGAACTGGCGAGCGAAGTGCAAATGCTCAAAACGACCGGTCGAGTCGTTACACAAAATGGGATCACCAGTCATCATTTTCAAGAACTTGCATTTTTCTTTAATCTTAATTTAATAAGTCAGAATATTAGTTAATAATATTTATATTAATTTTTTAAATTATATATTAAATGATATAGACACACGCACAAAGCGTGTATCCTAAGACTAGTGTGTATATATATATATATATATAATAGGTGTATATGTACTGTATGACAATGTATAAAAATGTATATATACTATTTTACATCATATTATATAGATACGAATGGCTAAGAAAAATTAAAAAGAGTATTGTGCAAACTTGCTAACCTCTCTCTCATGGTGCTCGGTGTGCAATAGCTAACGTGCACCTCTGGTCTTCGACCATGGCTGGGGGACAGGGAAGAGGAAGAGGACAAGGAAGAGGTTAGAAACAACAAACGTTAGTAGCATTTGGTAGCTCTGTAGGTGCTCGATTACTAGTAGCTGTGATGGCAGCTTCTTCTTCAACTGCAATAGGGAATCTTCTGCAGAGTGATAAATTAGTGGTACCTTCTGAACAGGTTTTGCCTAAAACAATTCAATCTCTGGGTAGATTAGATCTTACTACTCCACCTCCTTCTGTGGAAAAAGGGGATGGCGGGAAGGGGAGCTCCAATGAAATACTCTCTACACCAAAGGTGATTGAGGAATTAGATCGAACAGATGGTGTGCCTAATGACAGAGGGAAACTACCTGCATGGACCAACTTGTTTAAGAATAACAGGTCAGCGGAGAATGGTATAGCTCTATCCTATATCCCCCCTCAAATTTTGGATGGGCATCCAATTGTTCAGTTAGAGAAAACTGAGGTTGAACAGGAGACATTGAAATGGTGATGTGCGCTAATAGCCTATTTCATAGGAGCTGTGCCAGGTTATAATGGCATAAGTAGATTTGTTAGCCAAAACCGGACACAAGCTGCAAATCTTGATCTATATCTCCATGACGAAGGTTACTATGTGATTAAATTCCAAACTATTGAAGATCTGAATGCAGTCTACTATTTTGGACCCTATTCAATCAACAATAGACCTATTATTCTTAAACCCTGGACACCTAAATTTGGTTTCAACACTGAATTTCGTACTGAGATTCCTCTGTGGGTGAAATTCTCCAATCTCCCTATGAATTGTTGGAGTAGCAACTCCCTTAGTAGGATAGCAAGTGTTATTGGAACTCCCATCTTTGCAGATTAATGTACTTCCAAGCAGACACGAATTTCCATTGCTAGGATTCTTGTTGAAGTAAATATCACCAGAGAATTTCTTGAAACAATTACAGTGCTAGATTCAAATGGTCGATAATTCTCCCAGGAAGTTATATTTGATTTGAAACCTCAGTTCTACCAATTGTACCAATTAATGGGGCATAAGTGTCCACCTCCTCCTAAGCCTGGAACTCAGAATCAAGCACCACAAGAAAGAAGAAGAGAACCAAGGAAGGTTACTATGGAATGGAAAACTAAGGGACCAGCTCCTTCAAATACTACTGCACCTAACAGCAAAGTAGGTGCCACCAGTAGGGAGATGATCAGCAATGTTCCTAAAGAAGCTCCACCTGCTACTCATGTAGTAGTTCAGTGTGTTGACCAAGGTAAAACTGTGGATACTCATCCTCAAGCACAGAAGGAGAAAGACTTGATGAGCAGCCCTGAGCTTAGTCTAGCAAATTTCCCTGCCCTAGGTCCTGCATCATCTTCCGGTACTGTGTTAGCAAAGAAAAGGGCCAATGTGAGTCTTACACAACCTCCAGATAAAGGAGGTGGCTCCAAACCTTCATTATCAATTGCCTTTTTTGGAATATTAGAGGTATGAATAAGAGGTATAAACAAAAGAAGTTGAGAAATTACTTAAAAATAAAGAACATCAAGCTTGCTGGACTAGTTAAAACAAAAGTTAAGTCACATAAGGCTAAACAAGTTTGGAATAATATTGCCCCTTACTGGGGTTTGGAAAGCAATTACCAGAAGGCTGTGAATGGGAGAATATGGTTACTATGGGACAAAAATTTGTCTGAGATATCTGTATTGAAGGTGTATGCTCAATTTCTACATTGTCATGTCACGGAGAGACATGGACCTTTAGATTGTATAATTACAGTAATATATGTGGCAAGGATTGAAATAGGTTGCACTTGGATTTCATGTTCCCTGGCTGATTATAGGAAACTTCAATGTTATGCTCCTCCCTCATGCTAGGATATTTAGGAACCCAGTTACCTATGCAGAGATCAAAGCCTATTCTAAGTGTATTACTGGCCTTCTACTATCTGAATTACAATGGAAAGGGGAGTATTATACATGGTCAAATAAGTAGGGTGGTGCTGATAGGGTTTGTAGCAGACTAGATAGAGCATTTGGTAACCATGAATGGATGCTGCAATAGGGAGATTTAGTAACGGAGTATGAACTTCCTTTCATCTCTAATCATTCTCCTATGATCATGTCCCTCAAGACTAAGGTTAGAAACATCAATGTCACATTCAGATTCTTCAATGTTTGGACTGGTCATCAAGATTTCCTGCCTATGGTGCAACAGAGTTGGGAGCAAAAACTAGATATGTGGCCTATGAAAGATATATGGTTAAAGATTAAGTCACTTAAACCTTTGTTGAAGCAGCTGAACAACACTGAATTCAAGAGTATTTCTCAAAAAATTGTCCTAGCTCGAGAGGAACTGCAGCTAACTCAGGAGATGATAAATGCCCAATGTACTGACCAGCTCTTGGGAAAAGAGAAACAGATCTTGCTTGATTGGGAGAAATGGTCACTTATGAAAGAAAGTTCTCTTAGGCAGAAAGCTCGTACAAAATGGATAAAACTTGGGATGCCAATACCAAATATTTCTCAACTTTGCAAAAAGACAGAACGCAAAAGAAGCAGATACTACATCTTACATCCCTTACTGGTGCACAACTGACTGATCCTCTATCCATAAAGGAGGAAATTATTGCATTCTATAAGTCCCTTATGGGTATAGCTTCCCCTTCAATCCCAACAGTTAATACACTCACAATGATGAAAGGTCCAACTCTCTCTCAGCAACAAAGAAGGGAGTTATGTGATGATATTACTGACCAAGATGTATGGTCTGGATTATAGGCCATAGAGGATGATAAAGCTCCAGGCATTGATGGGTAAAACTCTCATTTCTTTAAACATGCTTGGCCAATACAGAAGGATGAGATGACTCTGGCAGTTAAACAATTCTTTACATCAGGAAAAATGTTTAAAGTTATTAACTGTACTACGATCACTTTAGTTCCAAAGAATCCTAGTCCTCTGACAGTAAAGGAGTATAGACCAATTGCTTGTTGCATCATATTATATAAGATCATAGCAAAAATCTTGGCTGCTAGGATTCAGAAAGTTATACCTAGTATCATCTGTGATGCTCAGGTAGGCTTTATTCGAGGAAGGAAGATCTCAGATAATATTATCTTGGCCCATGAATTAGTCAAATATTATGGAAGGAAAAATGCATCTCCCAGATGTATGGTGAAGATTGATTTTGTAACGACCCGACTGGTCGTTTTAAGTATCTGCACTTCGCTTGGTGATTTAAGACCAAACTCTATGTTTCGAAGACTTTGGAGCCTCATTCTAGCCTTCCTTGATTTACGTGCGCAATCCGAGTATTGACCTGGGCTTATATGCTAAAAAATTGATAAAAACAAGAATATTTGCCTAAAAAAGTTAATTTTAGTTGATTTCGGTCAACGTTTTGAGTAAATGGACTCGGACCTGTGTTTTGACGGTCTCGGTGGGTCCGTATTGAAATATGGGATCTGGGTGTATGCCCGCTGTTGATACCCAATTTTTCCCTGTATATTTTATATATGCAAAATACTTTCAAAATAGCATATGTATGCATATATGTATGTACAAATGTTTTAGTATTTTTCCTAATTTTTTAAAAGATTTTCAAATCAGATTATTGCCCTATTTTAGCAATACAAAAACCAATAACTATTCCTCAATTCGTCATTTTTGGTGATTAATTTATTTTATTCTCATATTTACCCCTAAATATAGCTAAGGTAATTTTTACACATTTTTACAAATTTATTTAGTATTTTTAAAGCCAAATTGCATATGGTTGCAATATTAGCCTATTTTAAGAATTAATTGCGTTAATAATTACAAATGTGATTCCAGTATTATTAATTTAGTATTTATATATTGTTAATTAATTTGGCACCTTTAATTTGTTTTCAGAAATCATTTTACTATTTTTTATAAAATAAAAGGGAAAAGTGGCTATTTAAAATCTAGACCTATTTCATTTCAATTGTAGCCCAAATCGACCACCCCAATTAACCCAATTTCAACCTAATTGGACCGGCCCAGTTCCTAAACTACCCGACCCCTGACCCTTTTATTTTACCCGCCCGGCTCCCCTTTTGATCCAGGCCGTTGATCAAAATGATCAACGGCCACGATCCCTCCATTCCTTTTTAATTTCCTAAACCCCCTCAACCCTAGATCATTTCACTTGAGACGCCGCCTTTGAATCCCTTCACCCTCGCAAACCCTCTCGAACCTTCCCTAACCCTAATCGTCTCCTACCATCTTCCACCGTGAAACCCACCGGAAACCATGGCTTCTCAGGCCATGGGAGTCCTATACTCACCTCCTATTACTCCTATGTGCCTGATACCTGAAGATTCGAGGCCAAACCTCGACGGTTTGCGCTCAGACCTTTGCTGATTCAAGGTTCTCCGGTCATCTCCGGCCTTGCTCCGGCGTGCTATAGTATTTTGAGTCTGATCCCGACCTCTACGACTCAGGTCAATGACCTTTCAAAGCCTTTCTCATTCTAGGGTTCTTCTGAAACCCTAAATGTTTTCTCCGATTCTTTTAGATATGTTTTGTATCTATGCTCTCTTTGAGTTTTCAAACAATTTCCCTAACTTTTCCTTCGAAAATTACCTTTTTAAAACCTTTCTTTCCCGATTTAGGGTTTTCTGGAAAGTGTTCAAGTGTTTCTATGATTTTTCTTCTTTAATATTCGTGTGTTTGCCTCTGCTGTGTTCTCGTATCAGTTCTTGTATGCTTCTCTTACTGTGTTTCCCTATACTATGGTCTTGTAGACTTCTCTACTGTATTTGTGACATGTTCTTATATGTTTATCTTACTGTGTTTTCCTATATGCTTTTCTGCTATACTTTTCCGACGTTCTTGTGTTCTTTTACTGTATTTCCCTACTAAGTTTTTAAGTTTCTTTGTTTGCCTTCTAATGAGCCCTGCTTAAGTTTCTCCTGAGCATGCTTTTTCTACTCTTCTTATCAGTATTTGCCATTATGTTCTTTGAATCCTTCTACTGTGATTGCAAATGCTACTTTGCTATCATATTTTCTCATAAGTTTTGTTGCTGAAGAAGTGTGTTCTTTTCTGAAACTTCTAAACATGATTTCGATTCAATTGTCTGCCCTCTCATCTTTGCTTTATGGTTTGCTTGAACAAGGGCTTCATTTCGAAACCCCTAATTCTTTCGGATGGACTTCGAGTTTTTGAATTGAGTCTGGACATTTGTTTTCATACAATCCTGAACTTTTTTGCTAAACTCTTCTACACTGGACTTTCTACTAATTTTACAATGACACTACACTCTTCTTTCATGCTCATATGCTCCTTATATATGATGAATTTTCCTCTAAATGGTTTTAAAATTTGCAACTAGTGTAAACTTCCTTCTGAATATAACTTGATTGATTTCTTTCCATCTTTTACTGATTTCCTATGTGACTCGACTTAGGTAAAACCCTTCTTCATCTTTTATGACTTGGTTCATTCATACCAAATTTCAGACATTGTGATTTACTGGTTGTTAATTGATTCCCTTGCCTTATTTGCACAAACCGTGTATTGTCAAAACCCTGCCCTTAAATAACCTTTATGCATTTACCCTCAATTGCATGTTTTGCACAAAGTGATTGTTTAATTTCTTTCCTTAAATGGTTTTACCCGTTTGAATCTGAATCCCGTAATTAAAGGGAGTCTTATGTAATTGATTTACAATCAGTGTTCAATTATTTTCTTACCTTATTTCCTCACGACTTTCACACTATAAATACGACCCCCTTTAACACAAAGCACACATGATTTTAATAATCCTCCACTATTACAATTCACAATTCTTCTAAACTCTTACTCTCACATAATAGAACTCTCTCTTCTTGTCTGCATTCTGACTTTCACAAGACTACTGCTTTTTCCTAGTTGTTTTCTTGAAATTGGTATGTCCTAATTTTAATTTTCAGCATCACCACAATGTGTTTACTTACAGCTTTTTATGTCTCTGTCTCTTTACTACTTCTGCAGATTTAAATACTTAAACTAGCATGTTGGTTTCTTTTGTTTGTTTCTGTTATGAACTCCTCTTCCTTATTGCCTTTATGTGCTTTGAGTTACAGTTTAAAACATGGCAGTATGCAAGTTATTGTCTATGGATTAAACTTGATCTCTTAGGGGATCCTGGCCTCTTAACAAAGTGTGCCAGTAGGCTTATGGGTGTACCAGCATATCTCATTGTTGGGTTATGCTCACTAGCCTGCTTTTTATCTCTTGCAACTCCCCAATCCCTATACCCCTGTGTGTATTAATGTGAACTGTTTCCCTTTCCCTTTCCCCTTCCAGAATCTTGCACTTGCACTCTCTCTTAGCTCCTAAGTTCTGCCCCTCTCTTGTGAGCCTTGCCCTGGGACCTTGAGTTTCCCCTGAACTTGGACACTTGAGGACTGGCCCTTCCTCACTACACTATTGTCCTAGTCTGGTAATGGATTTGGGGTGTAAGCACTGCCCGGGGTCCATGTGAGGCTCTTAGGGAACTCTAACACACCCCAAATGAGAGAAAGGCTTTTGCAATCTGATCTTTGGAGTTGGTTTACTTCATACATCAGACAGGAAGTCTGAATCAGACTCTCCTTGGTTGTAATTTTTAATTTCTGATGTATTTTCTTTATTTTCTTTGGGCTGTAATAACTTTGTAATAAACATTTGGGGATGATTAGTGAAAAGGGAGGGGTAACCATGCATGTATATGGGTAGATAAGTTGCCTATAGGAATCCCTAATTTCTGCATTTTTCATATAGTTACCATGCCTATAAGACTTCTGCATTTTCATATAGTTACCATGCCTATAAGACTTCTTCATTTTTTTTATGTATCTACCATGTCTATAAGCAAGGCTGCATCCTCATTTAGTTACCATGTCTATAAGAACTTCTGCATTCTCATTTAGATACCATGAATATAGGGATCCTGCACTTTTATGTAGATATTATGTCTATAGCTTCTGCACATGCACGTAGAAAATATGCCTATAGGACCTTTCTGATTCTCGCATACCCGCTTTTTTCACTAGGCAAATTTATCTATAGGTCCTAATAAACAAAAATGTAATCAGATATCATGCAACGCCTAGATATCATGTTGTAGAATTTCGATACTCTTCTGTGTCTATAACAACGTTTTAAATTGGCAAACACATAGAAAGCATGCCTATAGGGGTTCTAATTCAAATCTGAATCGCCTCGCTCGTAAGTTTAAAACCAGTAGTAATAATGTATTACCAACGGCAGAACTCGTGTTCTTCTAAAATTCGCTTTTAACTGGCAACTTTTCTTAAATCAGCATGTAATCAGTTCATATGCTTTTTTCTGAAATCTGTAGATATCATGCCTATAGGTTTTCGTCTATCACTTAGGAATGCCTTAGGATAACTTATAAACTGAATCGGATGTTATTAGCTACAACCAGCAGGCAGGCCTGATTCGGGCTTCTTATCTGAACTATGTAATAAATCAGTCTGCCACAAATTCCTCTTTAAGTTTTAATTAGACCTTAAACAGTACATGTAAGACATGCTAAACTATGTGTTTTCTCTAGTTTAAGGAGGTCTGTTTGAGCCTTTCTATTTGTTTATATGCCTTCCCAAACTTGCAATATGTGTTTTGTTTGTCGCCCTAGCATTTTTACCTTTTGAAACCACAAATGAGCCCAACGACCCCTCCCTTTAGGATTAGTAGTCCCAAGTACCTCCGGGACTGATAGGATTGGGGCGGGTAATAGCATGCAATAAGTAAACGAGACTAATCCGCGCATTAGTACCTTAAAGGGGTGGGAAAGGGTAGATATGGATATGATGACCACGCGATAACACCACGTGCATAAGTGATTACCGGGTGTTGTGTGGGGTGATCCATATTATTAATAAACCTAGGACCCCCTTTTCTTGTTCTTTGTTTCTTTTTAATTTCTTAAACGTTTTTCTAAATCAATTCTCTTTAATGCTTTCCGACTTTGTTTATTTCTAGCCTTTATGTGATAAATCCCCTCTTATTTGAAGCCTTACTTGTCTATATGTTATTTGTACCTCAAGTCACAACAATAGCTTGGCCGGGAACCACACTAGTGGATTCTGGGGGGTGCCTAACACCTTCCCCTCGGAATAATTTCAAGCCCTTACCCAATCTCTGGTTATCCAAACAAAACCCTTCTTAGTGTCCTAATGCACTTAAATTATTAGGTAGCGACTCTTCAATTCTCTTAAACCCAATTCCCAAAAGGGAACGAGTTGTCTTTCCAAAATGTCATAAACTCGGATTCCGCGAGGGAAAAGGGGGCGCGACAGCATGGCGACTCAGCTGGGGATTTCTTTTAGGCTTTTACCATTTCAAGCTATTACTGTGACTTTACATTTCTTATGTGCCTTTATTTGTTTAATCCGTTTAAGTATTTAGTTCCTTCTCCTACTGCAAAAACTGACTCGTTTCTTTGTTTCTTTCCTTTATTTCTTTACTGCTTTCCTTTACTGGTTTCCTTTACTACTGTTTTACATTATGAGGAATCATTGTAATTATTGCTTTTGTAACGTACAAATACATGACAACTTGTTTTAATTATTGTATAAGCATGTTTTCAACATCATATTCCACTCGTGCCAAACAAAATACCATAGCAACGCTTATAATGAGTGGTTGCGCCCTTCCAATATTATTACACCCTAAATCCGGCAAAGGCATATTTGCGGTAAAACCAGTCGATCAACGGTGTAGTCGACGGTTCCGCGCCTTTCCCTCTTGAGTTGTCCACTCAAGGGTACCAGTCTAATACCCCATAGAAACCTTACTCTGTTTATTTGTGCATGCATCATGGTCAAACCTAGCCGAGTCAGTTATGTTGTCCGCATAATGACTCTTTAAGATAGCCTTGTCCAAAGTCCATTGGGTTTCCCCAAAACCCAAACAGACACTACCACGTTTTGTGCATTTATTTGGAGAACTAAATGCTTCTATGCCAATTATTGATATATAGTAGTCGAGTCTGGTGGGGGTAAGGGCCTAACCTTTTTGTCTTGCAGAAACATGAGGCACGAAGTCCCCCGATTCGGCATGGTCACTGCCGGACTGCTGAAGGAAATGAAGGCGGACATCTGGCCAGAGCTTACTTACTACTAGGGCTGCGCGAGCTGGGAGAACTGTTCGAGGGAGCCAACAATGTCGAGTCTGGGGAAGGTCCTTCCGGGACCAAATAGATAGGAATTTTCATTTTTTTCACTTTATGAGATGTAATAAGTCCAATGGCCATTAGTGACTTTTTCTTCCTTATTATTTAGTGTCGTTTTGGGATTCGTCTACCTTTTATCAATAAAATGAGGCACTTAGCGTTCTAAGTTCTCCAAATTAACTTGACGCTAGGCCTACCTCGGGGACAACGAGGTCCCCAAAATTAGGACGCGCTTTATATTTTCGCACTACGTGTTTAAATATTGCAACCTTTTTTTTATAATCCTTACTGACTTATTACCTTTTTGTTTTTACTTTTTATTTATTCCCCTCCCCAAAGGTTAGTTCGTGAACTCTGGAAACATCATCATATTTTATGAGATCCAGGGGCCCTCCGCCTACTCCTCCTCCCAGTCCTGTCACACACAAAAACAAAGGGAAAATGGAAGATTCGAATAATTCAGCTGAACGGGTAGAGGTCGCTCATGGTACTCTAGTCCCCAAGGAAAATGCATCCCAACTAGAACAAAAGCTGTTGAAGTTTCAGGAAGAACTTGATCAGGTCCGGAATTTGGCAAGTCTGTCGTTTTCCCTCACCACTCCAGAGGTTACTTTCCAAAACACACAGAATCCTGTACCTCCGCAAAGTATCCCAAAGCAACAAAACCATCCCACTCCTCACCACCACTGCAACACTTGCCACACTTCCAACAATACTCCACTGCTCATCCCGGAACCTTTGAACTCCACAAATGACCACTGCTACACCCAACACAATACCCCCATCTACGTGGAGACTATGCCACACTCCACCCAGCCTATCTCAAGCACACTCGAGTCCGATGACAAGGACTCACTCATCAGAAATCTGGCAGAAGAGCTTAAATAGTTGACTAGCAGAATTCAAGGCGTCGAAGGCAGTAAGGGAATTGAGGGGCTAAACTATGAAGATCTGTGCATACAGCCCAATGTCGTACTGCCTGAGGGGTACAAACCTCCCAAGTTCGAAATGTTTGATGGAACAGGGGATCCCGGGGTTCACTTGAGAACATACTGTGACAAGCTAGTCGGAGTGGGAAGAGATGAGAAAATCCACATGAAGCTTTTCATGAGGATCTTGAAGGGAGACGCCTTATCTTGGTACATTAGCTAGGATTCGAAGAAGTGGTCAAGCTGGGTAAGCATGGCGTCTGATTTTATGGACAGATTCAGGTTCAATATGGAGAACGCGCCAGATGTGTTCTACATCCAAAACTTGAAGAAGAAACCTACAGAGACCTTCCGTAAATATGCTACTCGATGGAGATCAGAAGCTGCTAAGGTTAGGCCTGCTTTGGAAGAAGAGCAGATGAACAAATTCTTCGTCCGGGCTCAGGACCCACAATATTATGAGAGGTTGATGCTGATTGAGAATCATAAATTTTCTGATATCATCAAGCTAGGAGAAAGGATCGAGGAAGGCATCAAGAGTGGTGTGGTTACGAACTTTGAAGCCTTGCAGGCTACCAATAAGGCTTTACAATTTGGTGATACGTCCAAGAAAAGGGACGTAGGTGCTGTAATGGTTGCACAGAGGACCAAATCCCCTATCAAATACCAAACCTATCCAATGCCTCCACCCACATATCAACCTACTCCAAATTACCAAGCACCCTCACCCTCTTACCATACTCCACCACCCACTTATCAATCAGCTCCACCTCCCGCATATCAGCCCACTTCACCCAAATACTCCCAACCAGCACATGTTTACCAAGCATACAACACCCAACCATCCCACTATCAATCACCTTCCCCACGTCAAAACTTTCCTAGACCTCGACCAAATTTCGACCGCAGACCTCCCAAACAGTATACCGCCATTGCTGAACCAATTGACCAGCTGTACGAAAGACTCAAAGCTGCTGGTTATGTCACCCCTATACCTGCCATAACCCCAGAAAACCCTTCTCAGTGGGTCAATCCAAATAAATCCTTTGCATACCATTCCAGCATGAAAGGACGTACCATTGATGAATGTCGCTCTCTGAAGGATAAGATCCAGACTTTGATTGACAACAAGATCATTGTAGCAAAGGCTCTGCAATAACCCCCTACCATACCACAAAGGTGGAGGTGTTCACATGATTGAGATAGAGGATGATCGGGACCCCAAGGGATCAATCGGTTTAATCACAGAAGGCGACGATCCAAAGAAGCCAGTAGTCACCCTCAACCCGATTGTGGTCCAAATTCAGCCTTCTAGAGACACTGAGATAAACATGTCCATGCCACTCGAGTTTGAAGCACCACCCTCTGCAAAGGCGCCAGCACCGATTGAGGTTGAGTTTATGTCACCAGCAAACACACCTACACCCGTTGAAGTTGCAGTCTTACCACCTGAGGAGCTTGTTCCGTTCGAGGTAAAGATAGCCACGCCAATTCTAGTGGCAATGTCAGCCATAACACCTTTCCATACGAAGGCTATACCATGGGACTACACAGCCATGGCTAGAAGAAAAGGGAAGGTCAAGTTTGGGGAAACCGTTGCAGCACAGGGTATGACAAGAACCGGCAGGGTTTATACCCCGGAGCATTTGGCTGAGTCAAGCAAGCAGGCTTCTAGTCGGCCAACCATCACTGAAAATGGGCCCGACGATCTCTGGAGAAAGATACAAGCTAAAGAATACTCAGACATTGATCAACTGAACAAAACACCGGCACAGATTTCTATCATAGCTTTGCTACAAAGTTCCGATGCACACAAGAATGCCTTGTTGAAGGTGTTGAGTGAGGCATATGTACCAAGCAACATCACCGGGGGAGAAATGGCTAACATGGTAGGTCGGGTATTGGAAAGTCACAAGATCACTTTTCACGAAGATGAGCTGCCACCAGAAGGGTTGAGTCACAACAAGGCATTACACATCACCGTGCAATGCGAAGATTATTTTATCACCAGGATTCTGATTGGCGGAGGGTCCAGCCTCAACATTTGTCTATTGGTAACACTTAGGACATTGGGAAAAGGGCTGCATGAGATCAAGGACGGGGCCATCCACGTCAAAGCTTTTGACGGTTCTTAAAGGTCTACTATTGGGGAAATTAGCTTGTGTTTGCAAATGGGCCCTACTTGGTTTGATGTTGAATTCCAAGTGATAGACGTTCCAGCATCTTACAATCTGTTGTTGGGACGACCATGGATTCATGTCGTGGGGGTCGTAGCGTCAACACTGCATCAGGCGGTGAAGTTTGAGTGGAATCACCAAGAGGTGATCATTCACGGCGACTGTAGCAATCCCATATACGGCCGCCAGACCATTCCAGCAATTGGAGGAAGGAGAAGGATAGACGGGGAAACTTACCACCACATCGAGCGAGTCAACGCCGTTGATAAAGATAAATGGTGGGATAACAAAATTGAAAGCATATTGAACTGGAGCTGGTATGAACCTGGCAAGGGACTTGGCAAGAACCTCCAAGGAATCTCTAAGCCCATCAAGCTCAAGAAACATGGCACCACCTTTGGATTGGGATATGAGTATACTTGGGAAGAATCCAACCACTGGGCGCCACCATGGCGCGGCCCTTACTATCCTTTGGAGCAGCCAATACCCCGTTTGGAGCAGACTTTCCAGCCGGCCGAGGTCATCTACGGGTCAGAAGAAGAAGAAGCACTTGCAGTAGTAAGGAATTTGTTCCTGGAAGACGATAATATGGATTATTGTGTCATTCTTGAGGAGGAGGGGGAGGAAGGCCCCTCCATACAGGCTGTAAGCAGAGGAGCATGCGTCAATAACTGGACTATCAGAACCACCAGAGCCCGGCGAGCCTCGGGGTAGCAAGGCTGAACAAGCATCATGCACTATTTTATTTTACTAGTTTACTTTCCTTTCGCATTTTTTAATTTTCGCAAGAAAGAGCTCCAATGTTCAAAACAGTTATGGAATTTGTCAAAGCATTTCAGTTTTCTTATAAAGCTTACTCTTATTATTTTCTCTCATTACTTTACTTATACAGCATTACTATTACTTATCTTGATGAACCAATGACTGTGACATGCAACGAGACAACGCAACAAATGGACATAGATTCAGAGGAAGATGATATACCGGAAGAGATTATTAAAGAAGTTGAGAATTTGAGAACAGACCTAAGTCCAACCTGGACGAGACTGAGATTGTTAACCTGGGAGATGCAGAAAACATCAATGAAACACAAATCAGCGTTCATTTGTCACCATCAGAAAAGGAAGAATACATAGAGTTTCTAAGAGAATATGAGGACATATTTGCCTGGTCGTACGGCGACATGACTGGTCTGAGTACATCTATTGTGGCTTACAAATTGCCAACCGATCTAACCTATCCACCGGTAAAACAAAAGCTCAGAAAGTTCAAGCCAGATATGAGTTTGAAAATCAAGGAAGAAATCACTAAGCAGGTCAAAGCTAAGGTTCTCAGGGTAGTGGAATATCCAACATGGTTAGCCAACATTTTGCCAGTACCGAAGAAGGACGGGAAGGTTAGAGTCTGTGTCGACTACCAGGATCTCAATCGGGCCAGTCCAAAAGACGACTTCCCCTTTCCAAACATACACATCCTGATTGACAATTGCGCCAAGCACGAGTTGCAATCATTTGTAGATTGTTTTGCGGGGTACCATCAGATCTGGATGGATGAGGAAGATACTAAGGAAAATGATAGAGAAGCATCAGCAGTGGCACGAGAAGCTATCATTTGCTTTACTGAGGTACCGCACCACAGTCCGCACATCAACTGGGGCAACTCCCTATATGTTGGTTTATGGTACTGAGGCAGTCATTCCCACCAAAGTAGAAATTCCTTCCTTAAGGATCATACAAGAAGCTGAGCTCGACGACGCAGAATGGGTGAGAAGCCGCTACGAACAGCTAGCTCTTATAGATGGGAAGAGAATGAATGCAGTTTGCCACGGTCAGCTTTATCAGAACAGAATGTCCAGAGCTTTCAACAAAAGAGTCAAACCAAGACAGTTCACACCGGGGCAGCTGGTGTTAAAGAAAATTTTCCCGCATCAAGATGAGGCCAAAGGGAAATTCTCTCCCAATTGGCAGGGTCCATACATGGTTCATCGGGTTCTGACAGGAGGAGCCCTCATACTTGCAGAAATGGACGGAGAAGTTTGGCCAAAACCAATCATTTCAGATGTAGTCAAGCGTTACTATGTGTAATCTTATGTTTTCCTATATGATGTAATTCGAACTACATCTGACCTGATACCCGTTTATGAGGGGATACATAGGCAGCCTTATGGGTTCGGTCACAATTCAATAAAATTTTCATTTCCCCGCAATTGGAAACTGGGGCTGAATTTTGAGGAGGACCCTCAAAATTCCTAAGTAACTTCAGCCGATCATCGCAAGCAACCGTCGGAAGCAGCAACCCAGTAAACTGGGGCAGAATTTTGAGGAGGACCCTTAAAATTCCGGAACGAGAGAGGTTGCAATGTCTTGAACCACGTCACAGTCGTCGGTTCATCTAAAAAATTATTTCTTAAATATATACTTACGTCATATCTTTAACAAACTCATGCATTTTTATTATCGAAATCGCTTTGTTCAGCAACGCTACCCCTATGATACATACCGTGTCATCAGATCAAAGCCGAACAGGGCAAGCAAGTCAGCAGGGACACGAACTAACCTTTCCCCTTTACAAACTCACGATTTTTCTTTGGATGCAGGCACCCAAGTCACAAAATCATCAAATATATTATGCAATCCTACTATACAACTCTCAGAACCATCACACCTATTCGCATTTGCTATCCGCACATAATATCCCCAACAGCCACAATATCACATTAGCTATCAGCTATCAGCTAAGAAATTTTGATTACTATTCACCTTTTATCTCTTGCATAAGGCTACCATTCTGCCTTCCGAGGTTAAGCTCTACCTCCATCTGCATTTCCTGCATTGCATAAGGCTACCATTCTACCTTCCGAGGTTAAGCTCTGTCTCCATTTGCATTTCCTGCATTGCATAAGGCTACCATTTTGCCTTCCGATACTAAGCTCTGTCTCCATCTGCATTTCCTGCATTGCATAAGGCTACCATTCTGCCTTTCGAGACTAAGCACTGTCTCCATCTGCATTTCCTGCATTGCATAAGGCTACCATTCTGCCTTCCGAGGTTAAGCTCTACCTCCATCTGCATTCATGCATTACATAAGGCTACCATTCTGCCTTTCGAGGTTAAGCTCTACCTCCATCTGCATGGCTGAAAGATCGCCACAGTTATTTACGTTTTGCACGATTGAAATATCGCCACCTTTATTTACATCTTGCATCGGCTGAAATATCGCCATTTTACTTACATTTTGCATGGCTGAAATATCGTCGCCTTTACATCTTGCATCGGCTGAAATATCGCCATTTTACTTACATTTTGCATGGCTGAAATATCGCCGCCTTTACGTTTTGCATGGCTGAAATATCGCCACCTTTACGTCTTGCATCGGCTGAAAAATCACCACTTCATTTAAATCCTGCATCGGCTGAAAAATTGCCACTTCATTTAAATCCTGCATCGGCTGAAAGATCGCCCTTTTACTTACATTTTTTTATGGCTAAAATAATGCCACCTTCATTTAAATCTTGCATGGCTGAAAGATCGCCACCTTTATTTACGTCTTGCATCGGCTGAAAGATCGCCACTTTATTTACGTTTTCATGGGCTGAAAGATCGTCACCTATTGCATTTTATGGGCTGAAAGATCGCCAAATTGTCCAAGAGCGTCATTGTTCGGAGGCACCATTCGCATAGCCCGAGAACGTTATTCCATGGCCTGAGGACCCCTTTTATCTTTTGCATATCATTATTCAAAGGCATCATAGCTCGGAGGCATCATTCTCATAGCCCGAGAGCATCATTTCATGGCCTGCGAATCCTCTATCATACGCTTCAAGGCCCAGGACGTCATGGTCTGAGGACATCATCCTAACCTTCCAAAGACAACATTCATGGTCCGACGGGAACCTGCATCATGTTTAAATTTTCCGCACAATATACACTTGTATTGATTATTTGCAGGTAAACCGGCTAGCAATGGCCGTCTCAGCAGGAGCGATCCCACTCCGGTTCCCGCAGCCCTATTATTCTTTAACCATCCATCCCAAACCTGAATATCGCGTCCGTTTTTGGAAAATCTCCATCGGCATATTCCGCCGACGGATCCTGAACTACATATGGCCTGATTCCTGTAAGACCAGGGATATGTAGGCAGCTCAGGAACCAGAGAATAGTCAACCTCTTCAAACCATTTCACTCGGAAAAAATTGGCCATCGTATCTTTACCCGACAACTCTTTCATCCTTCCCAGGTAAAGACGGGCAACTGTTGATACCCAATTTTTCCCTGTATATTTTATATATGTAAAATACTTTCAAAATAGCATATGTATGCATATATGTATGAACAAATGTTTTAGTATTTTTCCTAATTTTTTAAAAGATTTTTAAATCAAATTATTGCCCTATTTTAGCAATACAAAAACGAATAACTATTCCTCAATTCGTCATTTTTGGTGATTAATTTATTTTATTCTCATATTTACCCCAAAATATAGCTAAGGTAATTTTTACATATCTTTACAAATTTATTTAGTATTTTTAAAGCTAAATTGCATATAATTGCAGTATTAGCCTATTTTAAATGGTTTTCAAATATGCAACTAGTGTAAACTTCCTTCTGAATATAACTTGATTGATTTCTTTCCATCTTTTACTGATTTCCTATGTGACTCGACTTAGGTAAAACCCTTCTTCATCTTTTATGACTTGGTTCATTCATACCAAATTTCAGACCTTGTGATTTACTGGTTGTTATTGATTCCCTTGCCTTATTTGCACAAACCGTGTATTGTCAAAACCCTGCCCTTAAATAACCTTTATGTATTTACCCTCAATTGCATGCTTTGCACAAAGTGATTGTTTAATTCCTTTCCTTAAATGGTTTTACCCGTTTGAATCTGAATCCCGTAATTAAAGGGAGTCTTATGTAATTGATTTACAATCAGTCATCAATTATTTTCTTACCTTATTTTCTCATGACTTTCACACTATAAATACGACCCTCTTTAACACAAAGCACACACGATCTTAATAATCTTCCACTATTACAATTCACAATTCTTCTAAACTCTTATTCTCACATAATAGAACTCTCTCTTCTTGTCTGCATTCTGACTTTCACAAAACTGCTGCTTTTTCCTAGTTGTTTCCTTGAAACTGGTATGTCCTAATTTTAATTTTCAGCATCACCACAATGTGTTTACTTACAGCTTTCTATGTCTCTGTCTCTTTACTACTTCTGCAGATTTAAATACTTAAACTAGCATGTTGGTTTCTTTTGTTTGTTTCTGTTATGAACTCCTCTTCCTTATTCCCTTTATGTGCTATGAGTTACAGTTTAAAACACGGCAATATGCAAGTTATTGTCTATGGATTAAACTTGAACTCTTAGGGGATCCTGGCCTCTAAATAATGTGTGCCAGTAGGCTTATGGGTGTGCCAGCATCTCTCATTGTTGGGTTATGCTCACTAGCCTACTTTTTATCTCTTGCAACTCCCCATTCCCTATACCCCTATGTGTATTAATGTGAACTGTTTCCCATTCCCTTTCCCCTTCCAGAATCTTGCACTTGCACTCTCTCTTAGTTCCTAAGTTCTGCCCCTCTCTTCTGAGCCTTGCCTTGGGACCTTGAGTTCTCCCTGAACTTGGACACTTGAGAGCTCGCCCTTCCTCACTGCACTATTGTCCTAGTCTGGTAATGGATTTGGGGTGTAAGCACTGCCCGGGGTCCATGTGAGGCTCTTAGGGAACTCTGACACACCCCAAATGAGAGAAAGGCTTTTGAAATCTGATCTTTGGAGTTGGTTTACTTCATACTTCAGACAGGAAGTCTGAATCAGGCTCTCCTTAGTTGTAATTTTCAATTTCTGATGTATTTTCTTTATTTTCTTTGGGTTGTAATAACTTTGTAATAAACTTTTAGGGGTGATTAGTGAAAAGGGAGGGGTAACCATGCATGTATATGGGTAGATAAGTTGCCTATACAAATCCCTAATTTCTTCATTTTTCACATAGTTACCATGCCTATAAGACTTCTGCATTTTCATATAGTTACCATGCCTATAAGACTTCTGCATTTTTTTTTATGTATCTACCATATCTATAAGCAAGGCTGCATCCTCATTTAGTTACCATGTCTATAAGAACTTCTGCATTCTCATTTAGATACCATGAATATAGGGATTCTGCATTCTCGTGTAGATATTATGTCTATAGCTTCTGCACATGCACGTAGAAAATATGCCTATATGACCGTTCTGATTCTCGCATACCCGCTTTTTTCACTAGGCAAATTTATCTATAGGTCCTAATAAACAAAAATGTAATCAGATATCATGTTGTAGAATTTCGGTACTCTTCTGTGTCTATAACAACGTATTAAATTGGCAAACACATGGAAAGCATGCCTATAGGGGTTCTAATTCAAATTTGAATCGCCTCGCTCGTAAGTTTAAAACCAGTAGTAATAATGTATTACCAACGACAGAACTCGTGTTCTTTTAAAATTCGCTTTTAACTGGCAACTTTTCTTAAATCAGCATGTAATCAGTTCATATGCTTATTTCTGAAATCTGTAGATATCATGCCTATAGGTTTTCGTCTATCACTTAGGCAAGCCTTAGGATAACTTATAAACTGAATCAGATGTTATTAGCTACAACCAGCAGGCAGGCCCGATTCGGGCTTCTTATCTAAACTATGTAATAAATCAGTCTTCCACAAATTCCTCATTAAGTTTTAATTAGACCTTAAACAGTACGTGTAAGACGTGCTAAACTATGTGTTTTCTTTGGTTTAAGGAGGTCTGTCAGAGCCTTTCTATTTGTTTATCTGACTTCCCAAACTTGCAATATGTGTTTTTTTTGTCGCCCTAGCATTTTTACCTTTTGAAACCACAAATGAGCCCAACGGCCCCTCCCTTTAGGATTAGTAGTCCCAAGTACCTCCGGGACTGATAGGATTGGGGCGGGTAATAGCATGCAATAAGTAAACGAGACTAATCCGTGCTTTAGTACCTTAAAGGGATGAGAAAGGGTAGATATGGATATGATGACCACGCGATAACACCATGCGTATAAGTGATTACCGGGTGTTGTGTGGGGTGATCCATATTATTAATAAACCTAGGACCCCTTTTCATGTTCTTTGTTTCTTTTTAATTTCTTAAACGTTTTTCTAAATTAATTCTCTTTAATGCTTTCCGGCTTTGTTTATTTCTTGCCTTTATGTGATAAATCCCCTCTTATTTGAAGCCTTACTTGTCTATATGTTATTTGTACCTCAACTCACAACAATAGCTTGGCCGGGAACCACACTAGTGGATTCTAGGGGGTGCCTAACACCTTCCCCTCGGAATAATTTCAAGCCCTTACCCAATCTCTGGTTATCCAAACAAAACCCTTCTTAGTGTCCTAATGCACTTAAATCATTAGGTGGCGACTCTTCAATTCTCTTAAACCCAATTCCCAAAAGGGAACGAGTTGTCTTTCCAAAATGTCATAAACCCAGATTCCGCGAGGGAAAAGGGGGCGCGACACCCGTAATCAAATTCTGAGGTCCCTAACTTGAGTTATGAATTTTTAATTAAAATTAAAAGTCTGAAAAATCTAATATTTTTATGAATTGATTGAATGTTTGGCATTGTTGATGCAGGGTCCGTATTTGGTTCCGGAGCCCAGTATGGGTTCAATATAATATATTTGACTTATCTGTGAAATTTGGTGGGAAACGGAGTCGGTTTGACGTGATTCGGACGTCCGCTGGTAAAAATAGAGATTTCAAAGCTTTCTTGAAATTTTCATTTGATTTGGTGTCCAATTCGTAGTTCTAGGTGTTATTTTGGCGATTTGATCGTGCGAGCTAGTTCGTATGATGTGCTTATACTAGTGTGCACTTTTGGTTTAGAGTCCCGAGGGGCTTGGGTGTATTTTTGGATCATTGGTTGAGAGACTAGTAAAGTTAAGAAATTTGGGAGTTTGACCATGGTCAATATCGGGTTAAGATGACCTCTTTCCAGTGTTTTGAGTGCGTGAGCAGGTCCGTAGCATGTTTTATGATTGAAATTCATATATGGTTTGTGCCCGGGAGGTTCCGGATGAGTTTCGGGGTGGTTTCGGATCATTTCGAAGAAGTTTGGGTTTTGCTGGTTTCTGGTGCGACACTGTTCATTCGCAATTGCGAACCTTTTATGGCAATTGCGAAAACACTGTTCATTCGCAATAGCCGGCCTTTTATGGCAATTGCGGAAACACTGTTCATTCCCAAATGCGAAGTTTTGTTCGCAAATGCGACATCTGAACCCTTTTAAGTGCTGAGAATTCCGAGTTTTTGCTTCATTTTCGTATTTTTGAACCCTAGAGGTGAGGCAATTTTGAGAGGGGATTTTTATACCAAAACATTGGTTAAGTATCTTTAATCAATTTCCAACTATATTTCATGATTTTCTACAAGATTTAACATCAAATTCATGAGAAATCTATGGAAAAATTTGGGGATTTTGTCAAAGTTTTGAAAAATGAAAATTTAGGATTTGAGAGTCGAATAAGACTCGGATTTGGAAATGAAACACATATATATATGGACTCATGACGCTATGGGTAGTCAAGACCTACCCTTGGACCCGGGTTTTGACCGGATGGGCCCGGGGTTTGACTTTTGTTGACTTTTTAGAAATTGAATAAAAATCACAGCTTTATTAATTGAAGTTGTTTTATCTTGCATTGTGTGATGTATTCAAGTCATCATTGGCTAGATTGAGTCGAGCGGAGGCGAATTTGTAGAGGAAAAGGCTAAGTTGAGTGTTGAGTTGGCCGAATCGAGGTAAGTGTTTTGCCTAACTTTGTTGAGGAAATTTTTCCTCCTATTTGTCATTGGTTTCTACATGGGGGGGTGATACATATATGAGGTGACGAGCGTATATGTATGTGCCGGGGTTAATCATGCCCGAGGGTAGGTTGTGCTATAATTGTGTCTTGTAGAATTACATAACTTCCTTGCTTCACGCCTCACTAGATTTACCGATACTAAGATATGTTAGTAATCAAGACTTAGCCTAATATAACTTGATCAAATTTGATAGAATTCTGAGAATACATGGATGTGTCTAGTTCGGTCATCCCTATGCAAAAATCATTTCTACATTGCTACGGCCGATAGTTTGAGATGCTAGATTCCATACTTGTGTTGTTGATAAATGGTGTGATTTGTGGAAGTACTTGAATTATATGGCCCTTGAGGGTTCATTGAATCATTGTTGACTTGTAAAGCAGTGATTGAGAATTCGTTTGGAATATTTGTTGAACACTGTCCTCGATGTTATTTATACTTCCTGCCATGCCATTTTATATTCATTATCATGTGACGAAGAGTGTAAAGCACGAAGGGTGATGTTGTGCCATGTTATTGAGAGTAAAAGCACGAAGGGTGATGTCGTGCCATGTTATTGAGAGTAAAAGCACGAAGGGTGATGTTGTGCCATAACATTTGAGAGTAAAATCACGAAGGGTGATGTCGTGCCATTTCATTTATATTGTTATGATTGTGTGTTATCATGACGTCATGGCACGATGGGTGTTTCCGTGCAGGCGAGGATGAGGACATGCATTATGTTTGATATTAGTCTTTCGTGTATACGTTCATGTCTTTACCTTGAACTGTTATTGTCATAATTATAGCTCTAATGTGACTTGTTGCTATTGTTCTGTCATTGATCTCTATTTCAATTGTTGTTGTTTTGCTCATACCTTCTACTTGCTTAACTTTCAAATACCATGCCTATTTCCTGCTTTTATAATTATACTCATGTTGTGTCTATTCTGTTGCACTTTAGTATAAGCCTTCCACCATGTTAGCCATTCATGCCCTTACCTGTCAACTTGTGAAATCATGTATTCCCGTCTTATTTATTATATTTGTACTTAGGACTCCAATATGCTAGTTAATTGAAGTTAATATTCGTTTTTTTCCAATTGTTGTTTTTACTCACGTGCTTTTCGCTTAGCCTTTTACTGTTGCCCACATGTGTATCCTTGTCCATTGTTGTACTTGCGTACTTCCTACTTTGTAGTTCCTGTTATCGATATTTCTATCATCTGGTTGGTTCTGTTATTCGTACATTTGGGAGGATGAGTTGAACGCACGAAGGGTGTTGCCGTGCTAATTGATTTGTCACAAATAAATTATATATTTATACATATGGTGAGGCAGAGATAGAACCACGAAGGGTGTTACCGTGCCGTTTGACGTGATATCTTGTATATACTTCTTATACCAGGAAAGATTGTAAATCTACTACTGTGATTCCTTTTAGTAATTGTTGACTGTATCGTCGAGTTGTATATGATACCTTTATTTGTTATGCTTTGAACTGCTTTACTGCTAATCTAATGTACAGGTTATAACAATAAGCATCTTTTAACTAAAAGCCTCGTCACTACTTCGACGAGGTTAGACAAAATACTTACCAGTACATGGGGTCGGTTGTACTGATACTGCACGTTGTGTGCAGATTTTGGATCGAAGTTGTTGGTGACGTCGGGAGCTGGTTCGGAAGATGTTCGTGCATTTGGATATAGCCGCCATTTATCCTTGGTGGCTTAAGTTATTGCTAATCTGTTTATGCAACCTTCAAATAGAATGTGTATTTATTTGTATCAGTTTTGAAATTCCAAATCTTAGAAGCTCGTGATTCGTACTACCAGGTCTTGGGTAAATTTATAAATATTTAGTTATCTATTTTCTATTCTCTTATAATCTCAGTTGAGTTGTATTTTCTGTTAGTTGGCTTACCTAGCGGGTTTAGTTAGGTGCCATCACGACTTGTGGTTTTTGGGTCATGACAGATTTGTAGAAAGCCTATGATTCAGTAGAATAGCCCTATTTCAAGCAGGTTATGAGTGAATTGGGGTTCCCTGACAGATTTGTCTCTTGGATAATGGAATGTGTACAAACTGTTAATTATACTGTGATGGTAAATGGGGAAACTACAAAGCCATTTGATGCTGCTAAAGGATTAAGATGGGGAGACCTTATCTTTCCCTATCTATTTGCAATGGCTATGGAATACTTGAGCAGGAAACTACATGAACTTAAGGATGACAAAGCCTTTAACTTCCACCCCAGATGTACCAAATTGAAGATCACCCATCTGAGCTTTGTAGATGAGTTATTGTTATTTTCTAGAGGTGATCTGAAATCAGTTAATGCACTTCACCAAGCCTTCAAACACTTCTCATAAGCTTCAGGATTACAAGCCAATCTGCATAAAAGCTCTATCTATTTTGGTGGTGTTGATCAAGTGGAAAGAGATATAATTGTATAGAAACTTGGCATTCCTGATGGTGAGTTACCTATTAGGTATCTGGGAGTTCCCCTATCCACTAAGAAGATCTCCTTTATTAAATGGAAACCTCTAATAGAGAAAATAGTGGCCAGAATTACATCATGGATAGCTAAGAAACTCTCCTTTGCTGGGAGAGTTCAACTGGTTCAATCTATTCTTTTTGGAGTCCAATCATATTGGTCTCAGCTATTTCAAATGCCAGTTAAGGTCCTTAAACTGATTGATGCTTATTGTAGAAGTTTTGTGTGGTCGGGCACTGAAACTATTACAAAAAAGGTCCTTGTCTCTTGGGCAAAGATGTGTTTGCCCAGAACTTTTGGAGGACTAAACTTCCTTAACATAAGAATCTGTAATAGAGCTGTCCTAGCTAAGACACATTGGGACCTTGCTCATAAGGATGACAAATTATGGATCAAATGGATCCATGAGTTCTACCTCAAAGGCCAGCCTCTCACCACATTCAGAATTCCCCAACAAGCTTGTTGGATCATGAGGAATATCTTGAAAGCTCAGCAGACTTTGTTGCAAGTGCAGATAAGGAAGGGGCTAGGCAGCCTAATCAAATAAATTTATGAGTAGCTGCTACCTAGTTACCCTAAAGTACCTTGGAAATGTGTGATGTACAAGAATGATGCTAGACCTAAGGCCAAATTCATCATGTGGTTGCAATTACAAGACAAGCTCCTCACTACTGATAGGCTGGCAAAATGGGGCATAGCTATTGACTTAGAATGTGTCATGCCATACTCAACCTGAAAGTAGGAATCATCTGTTCATGGACCGTGATTTCACCAGAGCAATATCGAACAAGATTCTCCTATGGCTACAGAAGCAGGCAGGGCACACTATTGCATGGGATCAACACATAGCTTTATCACGACCCAAATTTCCCATCGTCGGGACCGTGATGGAGCCTAACATTGTACTCGCTAGGCAAGCCAATGTCGCAGAATATCTTACCTTTTTCTTTTATCTTTTAATAATTAAAACTTAACGAAAATAAATCAACGGAAATAAATGCGGAAGAACACAGTTTAAAAGATTATCTTTATGCTAACAACAAAAACCATAATAAATTCCACCCAGAACTGGTGTCACAACTCACGAACAGTCTATGAATACAACAAACATTGGTTCGAAAGAAAAATATACATCTGTCTCGGAGAAAAGTAAAACAGAATGCAGTAAAGATAAAAGGGGACGTCAGGGCCTGTGGACGCCTGCATGACTACCTTGGGTCTCCGGAAAGCAGTGATAGCAACCAACCTCACGATCAGCCACTAGCTCCAAAATCTGCACAGAAAGTGCAGAGTGTAGTATCAGTACAACCGACCCCATGTACTGGTAAGTGCCGAGCCTAACCTTAACGAAGTAGTGACAAGGCTACGGCAGGGCATAACAATATATATATAACCTGCAACAGTTTATACTAAACAGAAAGGAAGTACAGAATGAAACAACCGGAACTTGCATTAAATAAATACAGAACCCGGTCGTTCTACTAGTACTCAGCTATAACCGATCCTTACGGGTGTTTCAACATCACATTAATGAACCTCAGCAAAAATGATTACATAACAACTAACAACAACAGAATCAATGTTCACCCTTATTGGTCCTTGTTACGGCGTGCAACCCGATCCCACCAGTCCACCCTTATTACTCCTCAATATATATCACCCTTATTCCTCCTGTTGCGGCGTGCAACCCGATCCCACCTGTCCACCCTTATTACTCCTTGTTGCGGCGTGTAGCCCGATCCCACCAGACAATCACATTCACCCTTATTCCTCCTGTTGCGGCGTGCAACCTGATGATAGGCTATAATTGCATATTTTAGTCGCTTATTACACTCGAATTTACTGCACTTTAATTGAGTTTGCGCTTTAATCGCTAGTGTTTTGCACTAATTGTGTGTTTTATGCCTTGTAGGTCTGATTCCAAGCTATATAGATGTTATGGAATGAATTTAAGTGATTTGAAGCTTTGAAGTCTGAGTAAAAGCTCAAGGAATTAAGCCGGGATCGTGTTCGGGGGTCAAATTTGATAATTAAGTACGAACGAAGACTTGAGGAGGCATATTGCGCACTGTCTAGTAAAATAGACATAACGTTTTGCTCAGAACTCCAGTTGAGCTCCACAATATATGGTTGGAAAGCTAACTCAAAGTTCTACAACTTTCATGTTTTACGTTTTTCTAAATTCCAAACGGAACAGGATGAAAAACCGCGGTTTTGCCGCGACCGCGGCAGAACCGCGGTAGAACATGGTCGCGGACAACTGAAGAATCAGCGGCAAAACCGCGGCAGGAAGCGAAAATTTCAGGGACTAAAGTGCAAAACATGGGATTTTAAGTCCTAAACCTTATATTAAACAAAGGAGGCCGGCCAAGAACAATAAGGGGACATATTTTGAGACATAGATTCGACGTAAGGAGGCAAGAACACATTGGGAGCAAGGCGGAGAATTCTTCTACGAGTTTTTCCTTCCTCTTCCTATTTTTCATTGTTGGTTATGACTTTTAGTATTGTAGTTTTACATACTATTATGAATAGCTAAGTTGTTATCTAGAGTTTGATAGAACCTTTTGTAGGATAAATTCTTGTTATGTTTTTATATAATTGAGCCATAGCTTTTCTCTATTTGTTCAACTACGTTTATATTCTGGTTGATTGAAGAGCTCTCAATTAGCTGTGCCTATTTAGGATGCATAACTCGGGAGAGAGTGCATATTTAGGTAGTTGTTGAACAACACCACTCCCAGAGTATATGAGGGATCAATAACCGAGGGTTTAAAGGTGGGATTAGGGATAATGAAGCCTTGGGTGCGATCTGAAGTGAGCTGTATTAAAATCTAGCTAGCGTATCTCGGGAGAGTGCGTCTAGTAAATTGTCGTAATTACTCGGGAGAGAGTTACGGTAATAAGAGTGCTCATGATCGGTAGAGAATACTTAGGCAAAATTATAGAAGACATAGCGGGAAGGATTCCGACAATATGGGAAATCATAACTCCAGACCTCCTTAATCTTTTCTCTAACCCTCAGTATCGTTATTTGTTAATTTACTATTTTAATTTGTTAGTTAATTAGTTAAACAGAAGAATCTTAATATCTATAAGTTAGGAATTGTTCAAGCTTGTCTTCTTGGTGATAGTGAACAGCTGTAGCTAAACCTTAGTTCTCTGTGGGATTCGACTCCGGACTTGTAAACCGGATTATATTTGGAACGACCGCATTGTCCTTTTTATAAGGCATAGTTGGGCGTGATCAAATTTTGGCGCCGTTGCCGGGGAACTTAACGGTGTAGTTGTAGGTGTACATATTGCTAGGTTTCAAGTTTGAACTTTTATTTTATTATTTGATTTGATTTTCATTTTTTTATTATTTTAGTTTTATTTGTTTATTTGAGAAACATGACATCATGGAATTATGAGAATTTTGTTGTTGGTAATTCTATTTTTGATCCTCCTTATGCATATTGTGAAGGAAACCACCCAGGGCAAAATTATCAAAATATTCCTGAGAGCGAGTTTTGTGCACCAACTCAATCTTATGTGTGGAATGTGTGTGATATGTGTGGTGGTCAAGATGGTCACTTTCACGGTTGTGCTTATATTTCTTACATTCCCCCAACCCCTTACTTTGATGGTTCTTCTTTTTCTGGTGAAGCTAATAGGAACAAAGAACCTAGGGAAGCTGACCTAAAGAAGCTCGAAGATATGTTAAAGTGCATTTTGGAACAACAGAGTAAATTACTACTGCGGATAGAAAGGCAGGAGGAAACTATTCACAACTTGAAAGTTCATATGAGTCAACTGGTTGAAGTTTTTAATGCTCAACAAGCCAATATTGTGAATAGTATCCAAGAAGAGCGTGAATTAGATACAGAAACTGATGAGCTAGAGGAGGAGGCTAGAGTAGAACACCAACAATCAATCGCATTAGATTTTGAGGATGTCGATGTTGTAGAAGAGATACTAGAGTCAACCAAGGATATTGAGGATACATATTTTGTTGACTCTATTGTCATTAGTGTGGAGAATGTAGATAGTCCCAATGTTCATGTAGTTGAGCGCATTGGTCCTCACTCCAAGCATTTTTCCACATTGTGTTTAGATGATGATATGGAAATAGAGTCGTCCGAGCCATTTGAGGAGTCAAGGAATGATGAACAAAGTGCTTACATTCTGGAATTCTTCTTGCCAGAAAGTCGGGATTACACACCTCATATAAAGGCCAAGAAGTGCAGAATACTACATTATTTTATTGGGCCAGTCAGATTCGTTCCACCACCCCAGGAGCATGATCATAGAGCAGAATCAAAACTTGGGGTCCGATTCATAAGTTCAAAGTGGAGGCAGAAAGTGATTCACGTCGTGCCGCGATGTTAAATCAAGCGCTTGTTGGGAGGCAACCCAGCTTTATTGCTTTCTTTTATTTATTTTTTTATTTTATTTTTTTAATTGTATTATTTTTGTAGTGTCAATTTTTTTATTTTCTAGGAGCATGGAAAGCAAAGGTATTGGAAGAATGCAACAACAAATCAAATGGTTGGAACTAAGTATGAGGTATCCGCACAAAGGACCAAGCTGGGGAGAAGTCTGAGTACCCCATGAGCTGTAGTACTTTGGCCTTTGGCCTACCAGGGAGTCTCTTTTACCCTTTTTATTAGTTATGGATGTGCATTGGGGACAATGCACAATTTTAAGTGTGGGGTGAGGAGATTGTCTGGATGGTTTTTCATGCTACTTTAGCTGTGTTTTTTTTTTTAAAAGATTGGACTTTTCCTGATGACGGATCTTCTAGAGAGTTTTCTTGAGGGAAGTAAGTCTAAAGAAAATACCAAAAAGATTTTTTGTTTTGTTTTAGGTAGTGTAGCAATTACCCCTTGGTTTTTCTTTAAACCACGGTTCTTTTCCAAGGGTTTTATTTGAACCGGGTGTAGTTAGTTTTTTTTTAGGGAATAGGAGCCATTGTGTTTTGTTTTGAAATGAAGCAATATCTCTTGACTTTGTTATGCCTTGAGAATAGTGAGTACTTTGGCTGTGACGCTTAGGCTCAGTTTTTGACTCTTGTATAAGTACCTTAAATTGTATGATCTTAAATTTGCTTAACTGCTCTGACTAGGGTGTCTTGATGAATCCAATCCTAAGTGAGTTATGTGCCATGTGTGTGTAAGGTTTTGTGATATTCTGTGCATTGCATTTGATGCCTAGAACTTGCCCCGTGTGTTTGCAAAGCGAAATAGTAGTTTTATTCAGTCTAGGAAGTGATATAGGCATTTCTTTGTTGAGCCAGATATGTATATTTTACCCGCCTAATTATTATGTATCATAGTTAACCCCTTTGAGCCTGTAATCCTGTTTCTTTGGCAACCACATTACAAGCCTTACACATTTGTTCGAATTAACCATCTATTTGAACCATTGTAACCTCTCATGAGCACTTGAATTATTTATGAACTTTGTAAAAGTTAAAGTGTGGGGTGCTTGGTTTGGCTTTTGAGTGGAACTAATGAAATAAGGAGAAAGGTGCACTGTTTTGAAAAACGAAGAACCACTTGAATTGAAAAAAAATGTAGCTGGATTGTTGTGAAAAAAAAATTCCTTGATAAGTGGTGGCTCTTGACGTAAGTGTGCTTAAAGAAGAATGGGGTAATATAAATTGATGTGAAGGTGGAGTTTTGGTTTGACATAAGTATGGGATTTAAATGTTAAAATGTATGTATTAAAGTGCTTAGGGAGGTGTAGTCACTCTTATATCTAAATGTATCCTACCCGTCCCGTAGCCTACATTACAACCAAATAAAGTCCTAATTGATCCAAGATTGAATGAGCTCGATTAGTGGAGTAGTACACTACGGGCAAGCTTATGGTGCATCTTTTGTGGCATATGAATGTTATTTCTGAGAGTGAGTGAATTCTTTCTATCTTGAGTTCCTAAGTGTTCTTAAATTTTATTGTGTGGAACTACTCTCTTTTGTTGTGTGAGGGCACTTGATTCATGAAGGAAAGGTAATGTCAGTCACCTCTATATTAGAGTAAGTGGGTGAGTTGTGAATAACGTGTGGTACTTGTGAGTCAAATCTTGAGGTGAAGATGTTACGCTTTTGTGCTTAGTCTATTTTAAATACTCTTGTGTGATGAGTTAGGAGAATTGTTTAAAAAGGTTGTGTCTATAAAAAAAGTGTAGTTTCATTGCTCGAGGACGAGCAATGGTGTAAGTGTGGGGTGTTGATGATAGGCTATAATTGCATATTTTAGTCGCTTATTACACTCGAATTTACTGCACTTTAATTGAGTTTGCGCTTTAATCGCTAGTGTTTTGCACTATTGTGTGTTTTATGCCTTGTAGGTGTGATTCCGAGTCTATATAGATGTCATGGAATGAATTTAAGTGATTTGAAGCTTTGAAGTCTGAGTAAAAGCTCAAGGAATTAAGCCGGGATCGTGTTCGGAGGTCAAATTTGATAATTAAGTACGAACGAAGACTTGAGGAGGCATATTGTAACCACAGAAGCATAAGCAAAGCAGAAACAACTCAGGGTTTTCAGGCAAAAAACACTTAAAAGATTTCAAGGAGAGCTTAAAAGGTATTTCAGAAAGCAAAGAGGAGAAGACACAGCAACTGGGTCTCGTCTATTGAGCAGAAGAAGGAAGTAGAAAGCAGATGCCTATTATTGCTTGATTGTTACTTACTCTTGTTACTGCCCTTTTGAAAAGGGAGAGGGCTGAGCCCTTTATATAGTTTTTGACAACAGGTGATGTAGGCATTAAGGTATAAACATAGAAACTAATCAAAATTAGTATCCAATTAGGGAGACAGACTCCTTTAATTAAGGGTCAGTTCAGACGACTTAAGAAGGGAAGAGAGAATCAATTATCAAGGCTAAATTAAGGTTTAAAGAGACCAATATTGGTGCACAAATAAGCACATACACAATTGGATATTTAAGGAACGAGGGCACTAATAGTAAGAATAAGGATTAAGTTTAAAAATCAGTAAAGGATCTCGGCCTCCAGTTTGTAAATCACAAAGAGATGAGATAATTAACGGAATTAAATAATTCAAAACGATTGGTCTACAAAAATCACAAAAGCATTACAGGATCAATTATTTAAGGAAAACATCAGTAAGGTAAAGAGGTTCAATCAAGAGAAATTAGTGACGAATTTCTAGCCTGATTAAAGGAATTTTCGAAAAATAAAAACTTTGAAAGGGAAGCTTAATAATATAAGCATGCAGTTCAGAACAAATAAGAACAATGAGAGTTTTTATTCCATAATTCATAGGCAATAAGTCACAAGTTCGATTACAGATCGTCATGAGCTGTAAAGCTAGGGTTTCAGATGAAACCCTAGTGTCTTTCACTTCAAGAAAAGATAAACCCCCCAAATCTTAGGGTTTCACAATTGGAGTCGGGAGGTGAGGGAATAGTTCAAGTCATAGAAGAGAGGTAGATATGCCAACAAAAACGAAGTGAAGAGGAAATTACAGTTTTAAGACGAAGGAGGCTAAGAGCATGATCAAACAGGAACTCAGAAACAAATCAAAGCATGGCTTAACACATAAGAAAAAAAGCCGGAAGTCAATAACCTAGGCTAACATGTGAACAAACAGAGGGTAAAAGAAATCTCCGTAAAGATCCAGTAAGAAACAAGCAGAAAAAAAAAAAAAATTAGAGCAGGGCTTGAACATAACAAGGAATAAAACAACGAGCATGAACACCACATAAAAGAGTAAAAGAAATCAGAGAAACATTTAAGAAAAACCCTAAAATAGGATTCAAACAGTTTTGAAAAGGGAAAATTGGGAAAAAAAACTCTAAAAATGGCAACACACAGCATAGATCTAGCATAATTCTAGGACGACATAACGCGAAAAAGGACCTCGATTAGGCTAGGGTTTTGAGAAACCCAAAAGGACGAGAAGGGCTTGGAAAGTCTCGAGAATGGATTTGAGCATAGCAAGGTCGAATCCAGGCATCGAGAGGCTGAGATACGCCGGTGCAAAGCCGGAAAAACGGCCAAAAGAAACTCGAACGGCCAGGGTCTGGGTGAAGACCTTCGAGGTCTAGCTTGAATCTCAGATGAGCAAGCGTGTGGAGGCAGAGATGTGATGGTAGAGGTTTTCCATGGCTAGATTAGCCATGGAATTCTGAGGTAGGTGGATATTAGGGTTTCAGAGGATTGAAGAGGGTTCGAGAGAGAGGAGAGAAACCAGATGGCGGCGGATTTGCGAGGAATGGGGATAGGGTTAGGGTCGTTTGGGAATTAATGACTAGATGGTTAAGAGGAAATTGGCCGTTGATCATTTTGATCAACGGCTGGAATCAAAAGCGGAAGCCGGGCAGGTAAAAATAAAACGGGCCCGTGGGTCGGAGTTAATTAAGAAATCGTGTAGGGAATTTGGGTCTGATTTGCGGCTTAAGATTTGTTAGGTTAATATTTGCGCTAAAATTTGAAATGCAAAGGGCATAACTTCTTAAATAGCCACTTTGTTCCCTTGTTTTAATTATAAAAAAAATATGCAAAAAAAATTTCTGGAATAAAATCAAATGTTGGCATAAAATGATGAATGATTACATAATTATCCAAATTTAAAATACTGGAGTCTTCAATTTGTATAAATATAATTAACAATTGAATCTTTAAAGAGGCTAGTATTTGCACATTATATGCAACTTTGGTTTAAAAATACCAAATGATTTTTAAAAAATATTGCAAAAATCATTGCTTCTTAGCTATGTTTTTAATGTAAATATCGAGAACTAAAATAAATCGTTTCACCAAAAGGCAAATTTTTGGGATAATATTTGGATTTTATTGTATAAAAAATAGGCAATAAATTTGGTTTAAAAAATTCATCAAAAAAAATATCACAAAACTCATGGGTATGCTTATATATGCACAAATAGCTATTTTGAAGTATTTTGGGTACGAAAAAGAATTACTAGGAAAAAATGAAGGGTATCCAACACTGAGTATTAGTTTAAACTGCTGAAATTTTACAGTGGTATAGTGATTTGCCATTGTTGTTGGTTTTGAGAAATAAGCGTCGTGGAAGGATATTGAGTTGATTTTGAAAACACTTGTTATATATTATATGATATACTATATAAAATAAATATATATATATATAGGTTGTGATCACGCCCAACTATGCCTTATAAAATGGGACAATGCGGTCCGTTGCTAAATATAATTCCGGTTTACAAGTCCGGAGTCGTAAATTCCCACAGAGAACTAAGGTTTAGCTACAGCTTGTTTCACTATCACCAGAAGACAAGCTTGAACAATTCTAACTATTAATAGATATTAAAGATTTCTTACTGTTAACTATATTACACTAAACAAATTAAAATAGTAAATTAACAAATAACGATTATGAGGGTTTAGCGAGAAAAGATTAAGGAGGTCTAGAGTTATGATTTCCCCTGATTGTCGGAATCCTTCCCGCTATGTCTCTCTATAATTTCGACCTAAGTATTCTCTACCGATCATGAGCACTCTTATTACCGTAACTCTCTCCCGGAGTAATATACGACAATTTACTAGAACGCACTCTCCCGAAGATAGCGCTGCTGGCTTTAAATCTACGCTCTTTCAAGATCCACCCAAGGCTTCGTTATAACGCCTAATCCCACCTTTAAACCCCTCGGTTATTGATCCCTCATATACTCTGAGGAGTAGGTGTGTTCAATAACTACCTAAATATTGCACTCTCTCCTCGAGTTATGCAATCCTAACATAGGCACAACTAATTTGAGAAGCTCTTCAATAAACCAAGAATTACAAACGTAGTTGAAACAACTAGAGAAAAAGCTATGTGGCTCAATTGATACTAAAAACATAACAAGAATTTATTCCTAAACAAAAGGTTTCTATCAAACTCTAGATAACAACTTAGCTATTCATAATGTATATAAAAACTACAATACTAAAAGTCATAAACCAACAATGAAAAAAAATAGGAAGAGGAAGGAAAAACTCGTAGAAGAATTCTCCGCCTTGCTCCCAATGTGTTCTTGCCTCCTTAGTCGATCTATGTCTCAAAATATATGTCCCTTCTTAAGTTCTTGGCCGGAACTCCTTTGTTAATTTATAGGGTTTAGCACTTAAAAATCCCATGTTTTGCACTTTAGTCCCTGAAATTTTCGCTTTCCTGCCACGCGTTTTGCACAAACCGCGGTCGCGTGGCAACGCGCGCCAGACATGCCCTCTGATTCTCTCAGTTGTCCTAGAGACCATCTCTTACGCGGATTCTGCCAGTGTCGCGGCAAAACCGCGGGTTTTTCACCCTGTTCCGTTTGGAATTTGGAAAAACGTAAAACAATGAACCGTTGTAGCCCGTTTGAGTTAGCTTCCCTCCAACCATATATTGTGGAGGCCCAAATGAGTTTCTGAGCGAAAGTTAGGTCTATTTACTAGATAGTACGC